>NC_056738.1:562751209-563056209 GCF_019279795.1 Protopterus annectens | reverse complement strand
ATTACTTCCAGGGATAGGATACCAGCAACTGCATGATCTTATTCCAAATAATTGCAAAGGGTAGAAAAAAAAACAGAAGAAGAAAAGACAATGAAAAAAGAATGCGTGTATCCAGAGCCAGCGCAAGTAACAGCATACCCTTGAAGTAAAGAAAGCATTCATATTTGATTGTGTAGAGCAAATGAGATAATTACTTTGCAAAACAAGGATGATGCAGGAGTGTGAATTATTTATTAAAGAAGTGTTAATTGCTAGCACATTTAGTAAATATTTGAAGAATGATGCTGTACATGCAAGTTCAAAAATGGAAGAATCAGGAAACATCCTTTCAACTAGTAGATAAAGACATTAAAAATAATTTGTATTTGCCTGCTTTCTAGGAACATGTTATTGTTCAACCAATGTCATTAATATGTGTTTTTTTTACTTAAAATTAAGGTGTACTGGTAAAGGAAGTTTATATCCTAGTCTTCGTGTTTCACATTAAAAAAATAATTCATCACTCTATCTACTTAAAGGAATTGAATTTTACAAAATGAGCTGCATAAAGCAACAACATGATTCATTTATTACTTTATGCTTTGTTTACAGATTTGCCTACTGGGCAGAGTTATTTCTGGCATAATGGCAGAATAAAATTCCACTATTTACAAACGATGATGTACATATCAAATTGACTAACAGAGTAGCAAAGAAGTATTGAGCTGGCTTCATCAGACTTCATCAGATGCAATGTTTCTTGTATCTGATTAAGTTTGACAGACAATAGAGCTCATTACTTTGAATAAACTGGAACATTATATCTCAAGGGACTACTTTGTGTTTTTATTACTTGATTTTGAGAATATGTACATTTTACACTGGTTAGCTGTCTGCCCACAAAATACTTATAGGAATACAACACTGGATTACTTCAAACAAAAAGGCTTTTTATTTTTTTTTTACTTGCTGGTCGGGGGAGAACTAGCCAATTCACTGAGTTTGACGAGTCTGCAAGGAGAGCTACTGTACAAAAGACAACCTGCATTTGTTTATCAGTTATAATACTAAAGGCAATGCAGGTAAAAACTCTGTCATGCATGCAGTATTAAGGCTGATGCCAAATGAATGGCATACAATGGTGATACACTCATAGGCCACCATCTTTTTGGTAATAATATATCTGAATCATCAACTTTGTCCAAAAGAGATAAGTTGCAGAAACAACCTATCAGACATAAGGATGGTCCTTGCACAGTGCTGTCCTCCTCCTCTATTACTTGAGTATAGCCCCTTATCTCTGTGAGAACTGGTACTACAATCAATTGAGCTGTCCACCAGTAATGCCTGCAGTACCACTTACATACAGATGGAGCACAACATGTGCTACAATGTCTCACAGAGATATAAGGGATTCTGTCATGCAGTGAGAGTTTTTACTGGTATTCTGCACCAATTAAAACTTTTAAAGTATTGTGGTACAGAAAATCAAGTTCCTTTTTTTGTAGAAGGGAATAAAGATCAGGAATTCTTTGTTTGCCTACAAGGTTAGGGGAATCTTGGACTCTTTCTGTTGTGTAAGCTGGTGTGGATTTACTCCTTGGGGTTGAGTGATACCCCATGAATATCTAATTTTGGAACTTCACCATTATCTTTTCACATTATTCCTACTTACACTTTCTCCACTTGTTCCGTGGTCTCCTGAATGCCTCATTTTATTCTGTTTCCACCACCCATTCTGGTAGTCTGTGTCATGGTTCCTTACTAATTTCTTTGAAAAATCATTTCACAGATAGAAGGACTAGCTAGTCTATTCAATTTATTGTCATAGCCCTTCTTCCTCATCTGTGTTTTCTATTTATGAAGATATACTGATACCCCTTGATATGGTCTTGTGCATTCCCAAAGCATCCCTTGTCTGCCCTCCTGAACCTTGTGAGAAGAGCAATAGTTCTTCCAGTCTCTGGTCATACCCTTTTTCTTTGACGTCATGCACACACCCTCCCGGTGACATTCCCCTTGATTCTTGCCAGCAACATGATATCTTTTTCCTTATATGGTTTCAGAAATTGCACGAATCATTCAAGGTGAGACCTGATCAGGGCATAGTTATACAGGATCATACATTATCTTTGTGCTTCTTGAGTAATTTCTTCACTCCTGTATGCTGCTTTTTCCTATTCCTGCCCTGGTAGTCTGCACTGGTGATCCAGTTCAGCTATGCTCAACATCCTCTGAACATTTTCCTACTATATTGGCATCTCTTCCACTCTCTCAGCCAATACTGTTAACCAGGGTTGTTGTAGCTCAATTGCAGTTCTTCTATATTTGACTGCAAATGCTTACAGACATCAGTTTTCTGCCCATATGGTCAGCTTTTTCAAACCCTTTCTTTTACTATTTCACCATCCCTGATTGCTGCTTTTATCTTTGCATCAACAGTTAGAATTTTGATCTTCTTAGACATGTCAGAGATAAACACACAGAAGACTACTATAACTAGATGTGACCTCAATTTAATCCACTAGTCACTTTTCTTCTTTCAGAAATGGTGTCTCTCACTACAGCTCTGTGTCCTACCATTCTGCCAAGTAGCAATACAGTATATCAGTAGGTATCCTACACCCATGCCCTTCAGCATTCCTAGTATCATCTTATGTGGGACTGAGACATCATAGTCTTACATTTTCCAAAGGAACCTATCCATGATTTTCCCTGTCACTGGTCTTAGGCTAATATGTCTGCTGTTCTCCGAATTTTATCTGCCTTCACTTTGCACAAGTATATCACTTATCAATTCATCAAACACTTCTGCACTGGCCAGTGATCTGCTGAAAATTTCCATTAGAAGATCACCCATCACATTTGATAGATTACTGAGTACCTGAAAGGCAGTCTATATGGTCTCTGTGCTGCATCCTTCCTAAGGGATGAAGCTCTGTCTTCACCTCCTCCTTCTCTATCTTGCTGTATACCTCAGTTCTAGCATGGGAACCTCCCTTTACTTTTTTTACTAAAGACTGAAACAAAGTATTTATTCATTACATCTGTTTTCTCCCAGTCTTTTGTGATCTTCCTTACATTCTATTTCAGTCTGGATAGGAATATCTTTCCCTTCCACCTTTGTAATATACATTTAAAAAAAAAAAACCTTTGTGACACTGCTTGGCCACTTCTGTATAACCCATTCAGTTAAAACCTTTGCTGTCCTCACATTGCTTGTTGCACATGTGCTTGCCCCTTGAACTGTGTTTCCCCCTCACATCCTGCCCTTTCAAACCTCTTATATACCCCTATCTTTTCCCTTCATCACTAGAATTACATTCCTGTGCAGTAAAACTGGCCTTCAACTCTTATTAATTTTCCCCTGTTCTTCAGGTCCTGAGAACTATGTCTATTAGGAATTATTCTTGTAGTTTTGTTCCGTTCCTGAAGTCAACTACGACCCTCTGTCCAACTTGGCATAATCCAGTCCTATAAAATCCACACCCAAAAATCTTTGTCTTTGTATTCTTACAGTCTGCTATTCTAAAGTACACAATGGTATGATCACTGCTGGGTAATGGCAATTTCACCTGGATATCCTTCATCACTTTACTTTAAGACAACATCCAGAATTCATAACTGCATAGTAGACTGAAACCATCATGGCCCATGACCAGAACTAGCTGCTCTCTACTTTGTGTTCCTCCATACCTCAGAGCATGGCATCTCCCATTTTGGTCAAAGATACTCAGAATCCTCTGAATATAAGACTTATTTGTCAATCCCACTTCTTTACTCTCTTTCAGTATCCCATTCTTCTGTCCTGAGATGCCTGGGAGCAGACACTGCATATCAGTCCACCAGCAGCCCACTTCACTATCTTAAATACTATAGCACTTATGAAAGGTACCTCCAGGTCTACCACTATCTGTTCCCCTGGCTTCTTCTTGGGTAGCATTCTTCAGTTTCTTTAACTTTTCAGTTCATGCCATTCTTTATGGAGCTTGCTAATCTACCAGCTCCCACCATTTTCTGTCATGCTTATAGGTTCATAGGTTCATAGGTAGGTACTAGGCTATCTGCCCGAAAGCATTTATAAGCTTAGCCAGAATGTGTTGGCTTTTGCCGCCCCTTAGATTAGTTCCCTGTGCCTCTGTCCATCAGAGCCATTAAAGTGATCCCTGGGGTAAACTTTCTGTTACCCATCCACTCATCAAGGTTTCTCTTGAAGAGGGTTAGCAAGGATCTCTGCCTAATGTAGATTGGAATCTTTTTTTGAACAATCTACATGTCTTGGGGTCTCCAAGACCCACCATTGCATATCCCTAGCCCATGTCTACCCTCCTCTCTTAAATTATTTTTTTCATGTTTTTTTTCTACTTAAATCTCCTTTGCACTGCATAATAATACTATTTTTTCCAAGTCTAGAGTCATCACTGTGGGTTGTTTTGTCTCAGTCTGTATATTTTTTGTTCTGTTTACTGTCTGACCTCCTCTATATCTGTGATACATGTTTCTGCTATCTTTATCTTAATTTAAGCTATATTCATTAAGCTGTACCACCCAGATCACATCTGAGCAGAACTATTTAATCTGGGCTAACATGGAGCATGTATCTGACACTGAGCTGACCTTGCTGATAGGTATCCTCCATCATACTGCAAATCTGAAACCTATTTCTAAGGCCTAATATCATAGCCAGTCATTCCACTCTAATCATCTTCTTCCATGTATTGGTTACTGGCATAGGTGTCACCTCCAAAAATGTTGCTTTCTACTATCTACATCTACACTGCCATATCTTTGCCATCTCCCTGATCCTGCTTGCAGACACATTAACTGTTTTCTTCTGGTAGGCCATTTGTGCTCACATGCAGCTCTTCCTATTTCTTACAGTTATAAGTTAGTAATACATTCTGAAAAGTTAACAGATCTAAATCACTTTTACAGCCAACTACTGCATAAGATATACCAACATTTGAGTTACACACCAGCAGCTGTAAGCAGGTTTCAACAACATTAAAGCAACAAACTGAGAAGTAAGCCAGACAAATCCTTTATAAGTAATTAATTAAAAATGCTTAATAAAAATTTCTTATTCTGGTAAAGCTGAGGGTACACTCAAGCCATTTCAAAATTGTTTCCCTTTATCTCCTGCAGTAAGAGATTAAAAGGCAAGTAAAAACAGGCAATGGACCTGCCATTGTACTCAGCCTCCTTAACTTATTCTCCTTCCTACCACCTGTTTCAGCACACTAAAACCTCTACTCAATCTCTCCCCTACCTACATAACTCACACTTCTCCTTCAAAACCTAAACTTACTTCTGCTCTCATACTACCCTGATCTACCGCTTATTACTGTAACTCCTTTAACCAACACTTCCCAACTATGCTGCATTATCACCACTCTCATATTCTCTAAATCAATGTTTATAATCAATTTGTTATGGGTAAACCCAAATATAAACCTGTACTGTATTGTGTGTAGTTAACTTGTCTGTATTTTAAACTCTTTTTATTGAAAAACTCATCTTAATATTTGTCTGTACACAGTATAAATTCTATTTCAAATATTATTAATGTTCATTACAACTGCTACCTGGAGCTTTTCTCCAAATTGTTGAATGGTAATCTAAACTACTACAATGTACATATAATTGTTGGAGCTTTTCTCCCCGGACCTCCACTGAAAAAGGGTTACCAGCTCAGTCGGACAAACCTGGTCAATAAATTTAAAATAATAATAATAATAATAATAATAATAATAATAGTCATTAAAATGTAGAATATTAGAACATACTATAGATGACAATTAATGCTAAAAATGACAGTTCAGACTGTGATCTTCATCAGAAGTATCCTAAAATATAAATTAATCAATTTGTGCATGTGAAAGTTTGGTAATAAAAATGTGCAATGTCTGACTTTATCTTCCATTATGACTTGATTTTTGTCATGACTGAAAAGGATACATTGTCACTGTTTCAGAACATATTTTCCTTGATAACTTTTAGTTATCTAGTTTGTTAATTAGTTGGTCTTAGTTTACTGGGTAAATGAGCTGCTCTATGACTATTTTCAACCATGACCAAAGTACCTAAGCACAATTTTTGCAAGATGTTACAGCATGGTACACATTACATCATGATAATTACATCAGCACTATTTTGTTATAGAACTACAAAGATAAAACTAAGCAAATATTCATTCAACATGATGTATTCCAGAGTGAAGATTATATCAACGTCAGGTTGTTTTGTTTTGTTTCAGAGCTCACACAGTTATACAGATATAATGGAAAGGATATATAAAAATCCAAAACGTAACATTAAAATGATAACATTTCATGATTTTTTTCCCACAGAAAGGTATTTTCCATTGACAGATAATTAATATCTATTTTTTTCTAACTTGAGGCATGAGTTTGCATGCATGTAGCAGCCAGTGTCAGTCAACCATACTTAGGACTAGCATGGGAGTCTAACATAATGTCATTGTTTAATTTTTAGAACATTATGCCTTTATAGATCAGTTGGAGGTTTATATTTAATAATATTAGTAGACCACTAAAATAGGGGTTTATAGTAGTATAATCTAGTTGGAGATGGTTAAGACCATTTGCATATTTACAGTTGTGATGCTTTGTTATTGTGAGCTTGCAAGCCCTTCTGCTTACTTAAAGTACTAGAGAAAGGCATTTGTTTAGTCAGTGGACTGCCTCAAGTACCATCTAGGAAATAAGAACATATGCATGTATTCTTGAGATGTTCCAGCATTTTCTTCCTGAAAGGTGAGTATTCTATAATTTGTCTAGTTTCTGCGTGGAGGTGCTTTTAATTAGAAAATACGATTTTACTAAAACTGTTTTTTTTTCCACAGCATTGAATAGAGTCATAGCATTATTTCAAGGACTTTATTTGTAACCTGATTCTGAAAGAGGAGGAAAATCTGTTATTAAGAGTGAATAACAGAAGTATGACCTGAGCTGATAGTGGTTGCCAGCTGACATTTTGTAGAGTGATGTTGTGGTATTCCACATGGGGAGATAATATGGTGAATCTACAAATAGAATTTGCAGTGGTTTGAGTTTTGTTTGTAGAACAGGTTTGATGTGAGGTCTGAATGATAGAGTTCGATCTTTAGTGAGTCCTCGTTATTTCTATTTGTCCATTATATTTATGGGTACCTTGTTGGGTGTAAGAGTGGACAATGTAAAGGATTTTGCTAGTCATTGTTGTCTAACAAAAGTTATGACTGCTGTTTTGGTCATGCTTACAGTGAGTTAATTATTTGTAAGTCATTTGCAGACAGCTGAGATGTCCTTCTGCAGATATTTTTAGAGATCTACAGAAGTGAGACCATTTATATGTAAGATAATGTCATCTACATAAAGTGTAATATTATTTGGTGGGATACAAGTAGTAATGTCATTAAAAATTTGGAAAAGCAAAATGGGGCCTAATACAGTTTCCCAGCAGACTTCTGCAAATAATTTGCCAGTTCTAATTTGTAGATTTTCTTTCTATACTATGAATGTTCTGTTATGTAGTTTTGGAACTAGCTGACTGTGTTGTCACTAAATGTAGTGGTATTAAGCTTATGTATTAATGTTGAATGGTCAAGATTTTCAAAGACTCTTCAGAGACCTATGAATGCAATCCACTGGAGAGAAATTTTTATGTGTGACTGTGCATATGAAAATCATGATATCACGCCCAGGTAGAAACCATATTTATTGTCAATTAGTTATTTATATTCTATATTAACTAAGATATTCATATAATTGATAAGAATTGAGTCTTTCAAAGGTCTTGTTGCTAGAGCAATTAATCTTGAGAAAGAAAGGTTATGGGAATTTTGCGATTTGGAATTATAAGTGAGTGTATGTACTGAGAGGGTAATCTTCCTCTGGTGATGGACAGGTTGAAATTGTATACTAGAGGCTGAGGTACACATCCTCAAGAATGCAGGGAGTACGTTATTTGGATATGGGGTTGTACTTGGTGTCTAAAGTTTGCAGTAGTGTTTTGAATGATTTAGTTGAGAGCTCCCTAAAGAAAAAAGATGGATCCTTTTTGAATTATTTGAGGAGATCTGAGACTAGTGAAGATTGCATAATAGGTCATTTATTTTTATCACAAGTCTAAGGTTTCATATTGTGGAGTGGGGTGTGTAAACCTTGGAGGCATTGTGAGGCCTGATTAGTATATGGCTTGATAAAGTATTTATAAGACACTTGAACTCTACCTGAGAGATTTTAATTGCTACACTCACCATGTTGTTAGGAGTGTTATTGTTGAAAGAGGCTATGTTCAAAATTACTCTGGGTGGACTTTGGAGTATTGAACTTTGTGTGTAGATAGAGCAATTTAGCTTACTTAGTTTCTAGTCTACAGTTGTGCCCTATGTTGAGGAGGGAGTTGTAGTCCTGTACTTGGTGTGGAGATTTACATTTTTCTAAAGCCTTATCATTGTCCTTCATGGGTTTCTTTATAATAGAGTTTAGCCAATACCTGCTTAGGTCCTTTAATCATCTCTTTGCCGTTGAGATGTATTGCAGGAGCACTGTGCTGGTGAATGAAAGAAAACATGTAGGGTAGTTTCTTTATTATCTGATTGGAATACAGGAAATCAGTTTAGCTTCTCTATGTCAGTAATTACACCATCTTCTCTGACTTCTGTTATAACTGTATTCATCCATTCATTCATTCACAACCCCTTTTCCCATTTTTTGCACATGAGGTCGGAGGGCCACTTCAACAGCGATAGTTGTGCTAAGGGGTTTTTAATGAGAGGACGGCATGAATAAGGAGGTGATCAATGAAGGAGTGATAGGTACACACTTTGCTTTTGTTAGTTTTTGAGGGTTATTAGTGGGAAAAAGATCCAGGAGAGAATGCTTACCTATGTAGGGTAAGGTCTAGTGGGGGATGTAATCATTTCTGAGAGATTAAGCAGGAAAAGAAATGTAGCAAGGCGAAAGCCTTTGCTGAAAAAGAAGTCTATACTAAAATCTCCCAGTATGTTTTCAAGATGTCAGTAATGGTTTTCTCACAGATGGTTACTGAACAAGGGAGATGTATATAAACTGCTACTAATAATAGTTTTAAGTGAGCATGCACGTATGGTTACTAAGGCAAGGACCCAATGCAGGACACTGTCTGTTTAGGAGTTCATTTAGCCTTTGAACTGGGTTGTGATATTTGGAAAGTCTTTTTTTTTTTACACCCGATTCTGCCTTTTCACCTGGCTGATTAACTAAATGTATATAGAATACTAACTGCTGATTCACACGGAGGGCTTAATGGAGCCCTTTAGCCAGATTTCATTAATTTCTAGCATGTTAGGTTCATTTCTGGAAATACATTACTCTAAGCAATCAATTATGTCACTAATGTTTTGAATATTAATGATACAAATATTAATTCTTTTCTGTTTTGGTATATGGTTGGTCTCCGGACAAACACTTGCTGTGGGGTAGTCTGAACATGATGGTGGGATCGACAAGATCCAGATGTTTATTGTTCGGAGAAAGTATAGGGTATACAAAGGAATGAAGTGATGTTATTTGGTGAAATCCATGTTTACGTTCATTATGATTGCCAGCATTTAGATAGGTATGTTTATATATTAATGAGTTGAAACAAACAAAAGCTATTGGACAATTCAAACATAATTGATAGTATAAAAGGAGTGTAATTAATTATTTGTTTGTCTGATGAAGTCTGTGTAATAGATGAAAAACGTGGTGATTCGTTAAGCGTTTTATGGTTTATGTTGCTTGCTATACAATAAAGTTTTGGATACGGTTTGTGAATCCGGCGTTTGATTTTTTCTCCAGCAGTGCATTTTAGTGGTGGTCTGACCATGAGTTACATGTGGAAATAGTACTGGTATAATGAGGGAAAATTCCTGAGGTATTATTCAGTATTTCAGAAGAAAATATATTAGTATATTGCTATGGGGTATAGTTGCAAGCTGTAGTCAGATTAGTTTGGGTAATATAGGGCAAAGTTGCAGGGAGTGGAGTAATGTGGGAAAGATTCTAGGTTGTGTTGTTAGGAGAGAAAATGAGGCGGTATTGTGTTGGAGAAACAGCCTGGGTGCATGTTTTATGTCCCAGAAGATAGTCAGTTTCAGTTATAGTGTGTAGCAGAGGTGACAGCATCTTTGAAGCCATCCAAGAAGGGAAAACTTTCTGTAGTAGCTAAAGGAGGATATGGTACTGTTAACTGTTAAGGGGAACAGTGGAGTGTAAAACTTGGTAGAAGCGATCTGAGGGTTGAATGGAGAACTTTACTGTTAGGAGTTGTTAGTTTGCTGAGATAATGTTTGACATTGCAAGAGTAGCATATTGTAAATATTATAGTTATGGTAATGTTAAGAAATAAGAACATGGTATTCGCTGAGGCAGCTATTGTTGTCTTCATATGTTTTGGAGTCTGTTTTTATAAAGACTGGAACAGTTTGCTACTTCCAGTACGATACCTCTTAAAAGAAACGGTTTGACTGGATATCTGAATAAGGTGTCATAAGGAAGAAATACCCTTGAATTGTATTTTAAGTAATTTAAGAATTGGAGGAATCATGTGCCATGAAGGGATATTGGTGGAGTGAATTCTTAGGTTCATAGGCGGATACTAGATTATCAGTCTGCAGAGTATTATAAGCCTATATTACAACAAAAGGAAAAAAAAAACTGTTGCAGAAAAGAGGAAAATCCCAGGATGCAACAAACTCCCTTACCAGCCTCAGTAAGAAGCTGAGATCCCTCATAAAATCCTCCAAAGCTAGTTACGAAAATAAAATTGCCAAAGATTCCAAAGACAACTACAAGGCATTCTATAACTATGTCAAGAATCTAAATGGCTATGCTCAGATCTGCTCTGAGCTACAACAGAATGGCATTAAATATACTGATCCAAAGGATATTGCCAATATCATGGCAGATCCGATTCAGTGCCAACCTCACCCCCTCACCCCCTAAATGGCCCATCTCAATACTGGAAGATTGCCAAATTCCGGTAATAACAGCCACACAGGTAAAAAAACGCACTCTCCAAAGCTAAGAATACAGCATCCATGAGACCAGCTGACATCCCAGGCTGTGTACTACATGAACTACAAAATGAACTGGCACCTCACCTAAGTGTCATGTTTAATCATGCCCTCACCTCAGGCTTCGTGCCCACTGAGTGGCGTACAGCTACAGTTATCCCACTCCACAAGGGGGATCCACCTTGGATCCCGGGAACTACCACGCCATCAGTCTGACGAGCCTAATCTACAAGGCCATGTAATGTATTATTATGGAACTTATAAACAAAGACATTGGCAACCTTAAAACAATGGACCCCACCCCGTTTTGGTTCGTGAAGGGCCAATCTTGTCTCCTGAACCTTATTGACTACTTCAAATCAGTGTCCAGAGCCATGGACGAGGGTAAGGTTGTCCACACAGCCTATCTGGACCTCGCCAAGGCCTTTGACACCATCCCCCACTCTGGAATCATAGATAAACTTACTAAACTGGGCATTAAAATCCCTATATCACTCGATGGGTTGCCAACTGGCTTACTGACAGAACCCACACTGTAAAAGTAGCTGACTCCAAATCCATCTCCAGGCAAGTGACAAGTGGAGTACCTCAGGGTTCAGTCCTGGGACCTCTCTTGTTTGGCATCTACTTCTCTGAAGTACAGGCCAACACTAAGGGACTCTGGCTAACAAAGTTCACAGATGACTGCAAACTGGGAGCCATTATTGAATCCCCAAATGATGTGTATACTCTACAAAAGGGCCTTACAGAAACAGATGCTTGGTGCCAGAGCCATGGGCTCAAGCTCAATGCCACGAAATGTATATTTATCCCCTTTGGGAAAAAAACATGTACCCGTGAATTATCACATAGGTGGCAGTACACTAAACACCGAAAGTGTGATAAGAGAGTTAGGGACACAGGTGGACAGTGGTCTCACCTTCAATAACCACATCGCTACAACAGTCAGGAAATCCTTCTATGTGGCACACCTCATCACTAAGGGCTTTTCATCCAGAAAAAAGGAGGTCATTGTTCCACTGTACTTATCCCTCATTAGACCCATTATAGAATACAATGCCCCATTTGGTATGTACCTCTCAAGACATCTGCAACAACTGGAAAGGCCACAGAAATACCTCACTAAAAAAAAATCACAGGCCTAAAGAAGATGCCCTATACTGACTGCCTTAAAAAACTCCAGCTATACTCAGTCGCATATCGTCTACTCCGAGGTAATCTCTGCTTAACATACAAGGCCATGTCAAACCCAGAGCTGTTGGACATGTCACACTTAAAGAAATCCCAATCCCTCAGAGCCACATGCTCCAGGGATCTAAATCTTGTCATCACAATAAACAAAACATGCTGGAGGGATAGGTTCCTGACAATGAGACTCCCCAGACTCTGGAATAGACTGCCCATATATGTCAAGCAGAGCGCCTCTTTGGCCCTCTTCAAAAGGAACCTTGATGACTGGATGGGAGAAAGGAAATTCACCCCGGGGATCATGTCAGTCACCCTGCTAGGCAGGGGTCCAAGGAAGTAAATAGTGTGGGAAGAAATAGCCAGGTAATTATTATGGCTAGGCTTGTATAGGCAATAGGGCCGATAGCCTAGTACCAACCTATGAACCTAGCCAGTAACCAGAGGTCAGAACCAAATCTTGTAGTTGTGAGGTTGAGGCCTTAACCATTTTGCCATCCCTGAGATGAAAGTGGGATTGATGCATTAGTAAGAACGGTGCTGATATCTGGAATGAAGGAAGTGGTATAGGAGTGGATGAGATTAGGGTAGGATAAAATAGCATAATGTGAGGCAGTGCAAAGCAGATTTACATCAGGTTGAGAGGGAATTAAAAAAAAACTCCCTCAAGATAAAATCTGCAAATCTGGAGATGTCTTGGAACAGGGAGGAACTCACTCCTACCACCTATGCAGACTAGTGATAGAGCTATGACTAGTAGCCTAAAGTTTAGGAGTAACTTCCATAGCCTTTTACATACTGTGTTAAGCAAATCTGCTGGCAGACAGTCTGAGCAGATCATTCCTGGACCCCACTGAATGGATGTTGAAAAGAGAAGTATTTATAGATCTCACTCACAAACTGAGTTGTGCTAGAAAAATACTTTTTTGCTTCCACCAAACAACAGACTAATCAGCAAGTTCAGTTTAAGAACTCCCTGGAGAGGGGCATGGAGAACAAACATCTTTCCTTATGCCTTACCACAAACACCCCTTATCCACAGAGTATTACAGAACTGAGATCAGACAGAGCAGATATGATATTTATGGCTCCTTACTGGCCTAGGCAATACTGGTTCTGTTTCTTGTTAACCTTCAGCAAAGTGAAAATCATGGCACTTCCTGTCCTCATGGACCCCCTAACACAAAATAAGGGGTCTGTCATTCACCCCAAACTGAAAATCTTGAAACTGACAGCATGGGTGACTGGCTTCTGATTCCATCCAAACAACCTTTTTCACAAGATGTCTTAGCTAATCTGAACGAAGCTAGAAATCAGAGTACCACAAAATTATTGGTAGCCAAACAGAAAATATTTATGTCTGGGGCAAGTCTAATAGTATTGTGCTCACATGAGGGAACAAGTACTAGAATACCTCTGTCTTCTGCACAAAAAGGACTTTCTTACTGTAGTCTAAAGTGCATGCTTCAGCCATATCCACTTGAGTTTCCATGCCCCCTCCAACATATGATCACCCCCATATGAAGCAATTCTTAAATGTCTTGCATCTCAGTCCACCCAGGGGTGAACCTACACCCACCGGGGACCTGAATTATGTGCTGGAAAAACTAACACCACCACACTTTGAACCAGCATCCCCAGCATCCCTCAAACTCCTTACAGGGGAAAACAGCACTGTGCTGCTGTCCACTTTAGCCAGGCATGTCTCTAAGCTACCAGCCCTGGTGTGCTATAGACCCTTCCTTATTCTCCATAGGGACAGAGTTATCAGCCCATATTTCTGACCCAAGGTGCTGTCAGAGGTCTGTTTAAACCAAGCTATTCACCTCCTTATCTTCTTCCATAAAACACAGAACAAGAG
Source organism: Protopterus annectens (assembly GCF_019279795.1). NCBI lineage: Eukaryota > Metazoa > Chordata > Ceratodontiformes > Protopteridae > Protopterus > Protopterus annectens. The sequence continues at coordinate 563,042,140 of NC_056738.1, read as the reverse complement.
TGAGAGAATACTTCATGCTAGATGTGTACAGGTACTACAATTCTATCTCCTTAGGACAAAGTATCCTAGCAGATCTGACGAGCTGTATGTGGCCTTTGCAGAAGGTAAATAAAAAGACCAGTGGGAAAAAGACCATTTCAAAATGGATTGATAACAGTATTTACTTTTGTTGCTGTCAGCATGACAAACAGATCCCTGGCAGAGTCAGAGCCCACTAATTAAGAACAAAAACCACCACTGCAGCATTTTTGAAAGGGACCCCCTACTCAGGCCATCCTAGAAGCATCTTGATGCAATATCAAAAGCTACAACAGGGTTTGTGTCTTTCATCCTGCAGGGTTTGTTGTCGCATTGGGAATCTCCCAAGATTCAGTACTTCAACACTGACTAAGATGAGCATAATACTGTTGTGTAAATCACTTACCATAATTGTAAATGTTCGAGTTGATCAATGTTACCATACCTCCCCACCACCACCACCAACACCATCCTCTTCTCTTCTATCCTAGGGATTGGGGTGGGTATCCTTTCTACTAATCACCCCCCACCCCCTGCTTGCTTAGAACAGGGCTGTTAGTTATCTGTAGGGTCAGTGGGGCAGGTAGTGCTCTGCCTGTGGAACATTAGACTCCACTTCCTTGGGCAAGAAAGAACTGAAGATGCTAATGGCTGATGTCACTTTATAGTACCAATGTCCTTACATCAGTCTGCAAAGGATGTCTTCTGGCTGGGGATTGTGAAAGACTCTGGCACTCAGGTCAACCACAGGATTTTTCATGGCAAGAAATCCCAAGACAGTACTGCAACACAATTATCAATTACAATTATGGTAAGTTATTTTCAGACTTAAAAGGGCTGGTGGATGGATGGATGGATGAATGGATGGATGGATGGATGGATGGATGGATGGATGGATGGATGGATGGATGGATGGATGGATTTACATAATTATACTTTCTCTGCATTAATTGTTACATATAGACAAAATTTCTGATAAAACCGAAGAGTCATCAAACATAGATGACAAAAAATACATCACTGAGAGCACGGTGGTATTTTCATGTGGTGGAATTCATAATGGAAACAGTATCACGGCCAGATACACAGAAATAACACTATAAGATAAGGCAATGTAAAGTAATACTTCTAAGAGCATAACGTAATAGCAAAGCTGTTTCAAATACATTTGTATCATTGATATTTTATCACTGAAATATTCATATGAGACTTCTATCATTTTTATCCAGCAGGTAGCATGTTATTGCTTCATATGTCATTTTACTTTAGGAAGAACATGGGATAAAGATGTCTACATAAACCACACTGAACTATAATACTCAAGCCATACTGAACTGCAAGGAGGGGTAACATAATGATTTGTATTTGCCTGCTTATGTTTGTGGACCATTCTGTTGAATCCGAATGTTATCTGTAAATAGAATGGTTTAATGCAAAATGCGTAACATTTTTGCTGATGCATCACCAATTTCATTAAAACATAAAATTAGATCTATGCCACATGCAACAAATACTAAAGCATTTCCATTCACAACAGATGTATATACTGCACTGCATGTACAGATAGCTGTATCAAAAGCAATAAGTGTCTAGTGGTAAAACTGCTTATGGTCCAACAGGTACGCAAGCAATGCAAAATTATAAATGCTAGGAAAAAACAGAGTGAAGTATAAAACTGGGATATGAGAACATGGTGTAACAGTAAAGATAGTTAAACATAAGATGATCTAGGACTGACTGTAGCATAGCCATTCATAGACCTACAAGTTCTAACTAAACAGAACCCTCTAATTAGGTCAGCAGTAAAGCTCTGTTGCCAAATGTGGATTGACAGCAGCATGGATAAATACATCAGCACTGTTAAAGTACTTTTATTCTACTTTGTTTCCAGACATCACACAGTTTATTTTACTTAATATAAATATGCACCCATAGTTTGTTCTTCAGTTTGTTTTCTAGGAGGTTATGCTCACTAATGCTCTCAAAATATTTGGTTAAAGGAATTTAAAAAAAAAATGTCTCTACCTTTTTTCAAGACAGATGATTATCTGCACAGTCTAAATAAAATGTCTCAGATTTGTTTTTATCAGGGTTATTTTGTACAGCCACTCTATTATTTCTGAGAACTATCACTTTGATCATGTGCACTTTTTCTGTATTCCTAGCTCATCTTTGTTTTGTTTTTTTTTTGACTGGGGCAAGTGTTACAAGTGTAGTCAGCATTTGTTATACAGCAGATTTTTTTTCTTACTTACACCCACATTTCTTTTCTTCACAGAAGTATGTTGCATACAATCGAGGCACAGTAGGTATAGGTTCGTGTGGTTCCTCCAACTACATCATAACACGCTTTCACTCTATGCTGCCCTCGAGAATATGAGCTTCAGGAGATTAATATCCAGTCTAAGACAGGAGACACTGTGCCTGAGGGACATCGGTCTCTGCTTCTTTGGACAAGAAAGACCTGAAGATGCCACTGACTGGTGACCCTTTATAGCACCGATGTCCCATGAGGAAGGCACCCAAACATCAACAGTTCATGCTTCCCTTTTCTGATTGGTTCTCCACTGCTCAAGCTGCTAATCAAGCAAAAGGTCACCAGTTGTTCCTAATGATCCTAGTCTTTTCACCAGTGTGAGCACCATACAGTAGGATATATTTTATTTCATGTCCTACAAGGTACATTTTTTCCTTTCATGGCTACAGGTATTGATAATGAAAATAATATTAACAAAACACTTCTAGCCACACACATGTCCTTTTGGCATGGTTTGATTTATTTCCTTACTAAATAGCACAAACCTGCCTTGTCCAATTTTATAAACAGACATGTCACCAGTCTCCTTCCTTTCTCTGTGGGAAGTGGACAGCCATTTATCAGCTACTTTAATAAACTGCTTAGGAAAGCAGGAGCGGATAGAAGGCATGTCAGCCTTATATGTAATGGGTACCCCAACATAATTCAGCTGGACTGTTTCAGAAGACTTTTTTTTTCTCCGCTCCTTGTAGGACTGCATTCATACATAATGGGATATATGGTCTGCATAAGCTCCAAGCTTTACAAAAATAAACAAAATATATATATATATATATATATATATATATATATATATATATATATATATATATATATATATATATATATATATATATATATATATATAATATATATACATACATACATATCTAAAAACAAGCATTTTATACAAAAAGTGAAATGCCTTCTCCCTATGGCCATCTAATGCCAACCACCCAACAGTTACTAATGGTAGGGAAGCACAGATGCTTCTAACATCAGCAGTCTAAGAGATGGTGTGATACATAGATAGTTAATGGTTAAAATATTGATCAAGGTAACAAGGCAGACTATTAATGGAATACTAGTAACATACAGTTTGGGATCAGATAATGATCACCTGTCCTGTCTAGTCCATTCACTTCACTGTCTCCATGATAAAGTTGTAGATTTTTGCTTAACTGACATTTATTCTTGTAATATACAACTGGCATTTATTCAGAGATTCATAGGACGATACTAGGATATTTGGCCTGGAGGCTCTTATAAGCCTAGTCAAGAATTTCACCCATGTTCGCACAAAGTCAGCACCTATTTCCCCTGTCCAGCAGGGACAAAGGAGGGATCCCAGGGGTGAGTTTTCTGTTTCCCATCTATTATTCTTGTGATAAACCTATTTTTGTCCAAAACCTTGAGCTGCAAGTCATATTGCAACTTTCTTTCTATCCAGAAAAAACTCATTATTTGATGGATAATCCAAGGATTTGCTCAAAATATAGAATTCTTTTTTTAATAATAGAGTACAGTCTGCTTGTTCTTGCATAATTAAGATAGCTAATATGATGCACTTAGACCTCCAAAGGATGTCAAACTGATTTTCTGAAAGTATTTTCCTTGTCTTCTGTAAATCTAGTTGTATTCACTAAAATGACTGCTTAATTATAATGAATGCAAGATAATGCTAGTGCTAGGCAATTTAAATTACCCGAAAATCTAATAATGAGGCTACTCCGCAAGTCATTTTTCAGGTGTCCTAAAAGCCTATGACACAAATACTTAATACATTTTGTCTTTAACCAGGTCATCTTCTTATTGCCTAATTGGTATCAGTAAGAAGGATTAGTAAATATGTCCATATTACTGTACTTACTGTCCCAAATAAACTTCTTCTTTTAGTTATTTATTTATTTATTTATTTACTGATTGATTGATTTTTTTTTTTTTTGCTTGCTTGCTTGTTTGTTTTTATTTAATAATTAGCAGAATATATCCTGTCATCTAGCTTAATGCAAAGCAATAAAGAAGAATAAAATACATATATGAACAGGAATTATTGTAAAACTAAAACAAATATTCTATCATTTAAGCCATTATCTTTAAGTATCCTCAATAGGCGTCTGTTGTAAATAATAATGCATTTCTTGCATTCCAGATTCTTTGACTCACTTATATTTCACAAGTACAGAAAGACATGGGAAAATAACATGAACTGTAATAGTACATGCTGCTGTCTTTTCTGAGGAGGGCAAATATTCCATCAAAACGGGAAACAATGTGAGTTTCTGAAGTGGAAGTTTTTCTTACTTTAAGGGGGATATAATGAAAAGGAGACCACAGCATTAAATATAACTACAATGAAATGAACATTAAATTGTACTACCCACCCTTAGCAGATACGCTAAGAAGAAAATACTCCATTTATCAATTCCGAAATCAAAATGAAACTCTTTCAGTTAGACGCCTCCTTTAATTTTATCATGGAGAAATCCTTGTTTTTAAATATTGCTTTCCTGTTGGAACAATACACCACAAGAAGTACAGAGCACTACTAATTATTCTTGTTTCAGAAAAGCTCTCAGACTTACACGTGCAGATATTTCAGTAATCCTGGACAAGATATTCAGCCCTGATTTTGTTTGTTAGATAGTGTTTTACAACTGTTAAATCGAAATAACATTGCGTAATACTAATACAACATTTGGAATGGATGATGTAAATATGTCAAAACAAGACTTACACTAGCATATGTAAATGTAAGTACACTATAATACTTCATGAACATTTTTACTACTGATTCTGTATGCGAATGTACATTATTGTCTGTATTTGACACTGGAGCTAGATTGTAACTGAAAACTGTCATAAATAAGTAGTTAAATAGATAGGTAGAGAGACAGATAGATAGATAGATAGATAGATAGATAGATAGATAGATAGATAGATAGATAGATAGACAGGCAGACATAGATAGACAGACAGACATAGATAAGTAAATGTTTGCTTATTTGGATTCTAAGTAGGTATACTTAGAAAGTGATGGCATGCAAGTATTAAACAGCTTATTCATCCGTTACTAGAAAAAAGGATCACAACTGTATTAGGACACAGAAGCGTATTTTACCAGTTAACATCTACAGCAGTTCCTCTGCACATTAACCAGATTTAATAACTATCTCTTGATTAAATAATCAGGGGAAATAAATTCTCTGTTCATTAGGGAATTAACTCCCTTATGACAATTAAGGCCTCTGGGAAAGGAGATTGCTCTTTAAATAACACTTAAGCATTTGCTCTGTGGCATTTACTAACAAGAGGTAAATATTTCACTTGTGTTTGCTTTGAAACAGACAGAGGAAACAGCATTTTTATAAGAAAGAGATATTACTAACATTTATCATGTAATACTTCTACAATGTTTTTGTAGTTACTTTGTAACTTCATAACAAGTCAATACATATGCCAGAGTGCTCTAGGCACCAGAGAAGATATCACATGAATAACTGCAGGTAGCATAATTGCTGCCAGAAATAAATTTAAATATTCAAGATACATTAAGCCATGCATCATACTTGATTATTTCTTATATACAATCAAGGTAAGCCTTAAGGCTTATAATTGGGTCTCCGATCATAACCAGCTTATTAAGGGTTCAAGACATGGATGCCAAGAAATTCACCCTGAAAACAAAGATCAAGACTCAAAACTTGAAATCCATGTTGAGAATACATAATAAAGGTTAATGTTCAATCACCTGATCACAGTACTCTGAAGTGTGCAGCTTCATCTGTTCCATGTACTTTAAGCTATAAGGAAAAAATGTAGGAGAGCAAAGTATTTAATTAACAGGTGGGTCATTTTTAAACCAAACCAATTTCCTTATTGAAGATTAAGTTAATATATCCCATTTGGTGTTTGATTGGATTTATCCATCCCATTTTTAGGTTCATATGCATGTACTAGGCTAATGGCCCTGAAGCCTTTACAAGCCTAGCCCCCAAAAATTTCCCTGGCACTGTGCCACCTGATGTTAGTTCACAGTGCCTCTGTCCAATAGGGCAACTGAAGTGATCCCTGGGGTGAACTTTCTGTTACCCATCCACTCATCAAGATCTCTCTTGAAGAGGGCCAGCGGGGTGCTCTGCTTGACATGAATGGGAAGCTTATTCCAGAGTATAGGCAGTCTTTGGGAGATGAATCTATCTCTCCAGCATGTTCTGTTGATTGTGGTAATGAAGTTGTCATCTCTGGAGTGTGTGCCATGGGAGGATTGGGATTTCTTTAGGTGTAGCATTTCAAGTAGGGCTGGGTTGGCCATGGCTTTGTAAGTCAAGCAGAGATCACCTCTGAGTAGACAATAAGAGACTGAGAACAGCTGAAGTTTCTTGAGTCTGTCCATGCAGGACATGTGTTTAATGCCTAGGATGCTTTTTGTGAGGTACTTTAGTGGTCTCTCCAGCTGCTGTAGGTGTCTGGTCAGGTACATGCCAAATGGGGCATTATATTTAATAATTGGTCTAATGAGGGATGAGTAGAGAGGGTTGATGACCTCTTTCTTTCTGAATGCAAACCCATTGGTTATAAGATGTGCCACATAGAAGGACTTTCTGACCACAATGCAATGTGGTGGTTGAAGGTGAGGTGGCTGTCGACCTGGGTGCCCAGATGCCTTATGGTCCTTTCAGTGTTTAGTGGGCTCCCACTGAAGTGGTAATTCATGGGAGCTGATTTTTTTCCAAAGGGAACGATAATGCTTTTTTTGGCATTAAGCTTAAGGCCATGCTTCCGACACCAGTCATTGGTCTCAGAGATGCCCTTTTGTAGGATGTCTGCATCAATTGGGGAGTTGATAATTACTCCTAGCTTGCAGTCATCAGCAAATTTGGTCAGCCAGAGTCCCTCTGTGTTGGTCTGGATTTCTGAGAAGTAGATGCCAAACAGGAGAGAGCCCAGGACCAAGCCCCGTGGGACTCCACTCATGATTGGTCAACAGTTTGACTTGGAATCTGCAACTTTCACTCTGTGGGTCCTGTCTGTGAGCCAATTTACAACCCACCTAGTCATATAAGGATTGATGCCTAGTTTGGTGAGTTTATCAATGATACCCGAGTGGAGAATGGTATCAAAGGCCTTGGCCATGTTGAGATAGGCTGTATGCACTGCCTTACCCTCATTCACAACCTTGTTGACTGCCTCAAAGACGTCAACCAGGTTAGAGCAATCAGGATCTCCCCTTGATGAACCCAAACTATGTGGGGTCAAGAGTCTGGAGATTGCCTATATCTTTGTTGAGCAGGTCCATAATGATGTGCTCCATAGCTTTGCACACCAGACACATCAGGCTAATGGAGCAGTAGTTCCCAGGGTCTGTAATTGCTCCCCCTTTGTGTAGAGGGATGGCTGTAGCAGTGCGCCATTCGTATACAGATAAAGTCTGAGGTAAGGCTGTGACTGAACAGGGCACGCAGGTGTGGTGCCAGTTCATTTTGTAGTTCTTGTAGAATGCAGCCCGAGATATTATCAAGTCCCATGGACACTGTATTCTTGGCTTTGGACAATGCAGCTTTTACCTGTGCTGCAGAAATGGTGGGTACCAGTCTTTTTTCTGGTATTGTGATAGGGGGTGAGAGAGGGGTAAAGTTGGCACTGAATCTGTCTGCCAGTATGTTGGCTGAATCTGTCGGCTCAGTACAGGAGGTACCATTGTGCAATAACTCGGATCAAATCTGGGTATTGCCTTGGAGGTTTTTGATATAGCTACAGAAGGCTTTGTGTTTTTGTTGTCAGCCACAATTCTGCCTTCATAGCTGGCTTTAGAGGATTTGATAAGGGATCTCAAATTTTTGTTGAGTCTGGAAAGGGAGTTTTTCCAGTCTTGTGACTTCATTTTTTTTCTGCAACAATTTCTTCCTTCTGTTGTAGACTTTATTGATGGCTGGGGACCACCAGATTAGCATCCTTTTTGTTGGAGGAGGGCATCTTGGTTCTATTTGGTATGGCAAGATCCATGCATTTGTGTATGTGCCCGTACAGTGCATTGGTGTATGAATTGCCAGTCATGCAGCTATTTTCCATTGGCATGGGTGCCGAGAAGTTAGCCACCTCTGTTTTTAGGAGCCCAATGTCAGCTTTGGAGAGGTTTTTCAGGGTGGTCACCTTAGCAGGTGTTGTAGGTGAGATGGAGATTTCCACGGTGATCAGTTTGTGGTCAGATTTAACCAGGGAGGTGTTGACTACAGGTGTGGGGCAATGGTCTCCCATGTTGGTGATAACCAGGTCAAGGATGTTGCTTCCTCTAGTTAGGGTCAGAATAACCTGGTCCATGGCACTGGAACTGAAAAATTCCAGGAAGCGTTGGGCCTGTACATTAGTACTAGAATAGCTTTCCCAGTTGATGGAAGGGTAGTTGAAATTTCCCAATATGAGAGTATTGGGCTGGACCTTGATAGATTCCAAGGTGATTAGGAAGTTGGAGTGAGAGTCAAGGGACAAGGTTGGGGTTCTGTAGCAGGCTATGGTTTGTATTGCTGCCTTACCCAGTGTTAATTGTACCTGAAGTATCTTGAATGCATTATGCTGGGCTACCAGTCTAGAGGTGTGTGCACCCTTTATGAATATGGAGACACCACAGCCTTTAGAGCTTCTGGCCTTATTCTGGGGCCAAAAGGTATGGAATGAGTTGTAACCTGGGAATGCAAGGGTGCTTTTTGCCTCTTTAAACCAGATCTCCATTACAGCACAGATATCGACATTCTCCATTTTATGGAGAGCTTCAAATGAGTGCATCTTGGGATTTAGACTTCTAGCATTGAGCAGCATGACCCTCAGATTACATTTGTTTGTAGCAGTTATGGTGGAATTTTGGTCTTTGGAACACTGCCTAAAAAAAGCGCTATAGGGGTGGCAAGAGCCTTAGCCAGTAGCCGGAATCCCAGGGATGACAGATGCAGGCTGTCTCTGGCAAAGCATCAAGGTCTGTCGATCATGTTGTCCCAGGCAGATGGATACTGGATCCCCTTAGAATAACACCAGAAACTTAGCCAATTGTTGAAGTCAATCATTTTCTGCTTATACTGTTGTATCATTCTGGGTGATTGCAGAATACTGCTCAGAGCTAGGGTCAAACCTGCCTGGGCCACATAATCTGAGTGTTCCATCACATATCTTTTCATGTAGTCCAGGGAGGTACATCTCCAATCAATCACACCCACATGGACAACGACTGAGTCATATTTGTACTTGTTGTGGAGTGACCTGAGTGCATGCGTTATGTGGTGGATCCTGACACCTGATAGACAACTGACTGTCACCTTCTCCTTGCTCAACCTAGTGAGTGGGACATCAGTGTGCCTCACTATTGAGTCTCATATGATTAGTACATTGGGCAAAGTGTTCTGCCTTAAGGGCTTAAGTTGAGTGGCACAGTGTGGTGGTGAGCTATGTGTTCTGAGGTCAGTGTTGTGCTGTGGTGGTCGAGGGCATTTCTATCTCAGAGGATCTCTGTTGTTTGGGTAGATTTTTTTTGATAGCCTCCACAAAGGTGGGTATATGGTTTGTATTTCTATGTGTGAGTTGTGATGGCTGGTGTTTTGGAGGGCTGTGTGTTCCATGTTGTGAGTTGCAAGTGTTGACCTTCTCCTTTTGAACAACTAGTCTGGTCTTGGCTGGAGAGTGCACTGCTTCCAATTTAGTGATATAAGTGCATCTCTCACATGTATGAGTGTTGGGAGGTAAGAGGAGAAGGTTGTGTACAGATAGTTGCTACACTGTCTCAGAATGCCCAAGTGCACCAGGCTAGCAGGAGAAAGCACAGGAAATTGCCCTACAATCATACCAGGAAGGGTGGTCATAACTAATAAGTACTGGTGCTGTTACTGTGTAGGAACAGCTAGTGCTGAAAGCACCTAACTGTGCTACAATAAATGCTACTAAAGCCTGTTAAAGTGCTAGCTGAATAAGCTAATTGAAGTGCAAGAAGTAAAAGAATAAGCACATTCTGAGGGAAAACTTGAAGAGCAGACTTTCTGACAACGGTAATAGTCTATCTCAGCTGCACGGTGCACAAACCTGCACAAACCAGTGTAAACATAAGCTTTTAAACCAGAAAGTCGAAAGGGATGGAAACACTGCCCAAACAGCCAATAAACTACAATTTCTGGGCCAGAAACCACTTCTCTTGTGGTAGATAGGCTAACTAGTGCTTACCACTCCCACTGATAAGCTAGAAGGCTTCCCTCCAACACAGCAAGGTCTGGGGGACTCAGAAACTTACAAAACATTCATAGATACAGCAAATCTGTATCTGGACTAGACTCGTTACAGGAAAGGTGGGAAACAAGCTTAGAACTTTTTTTCTTGTTTTTTTTTTTTTATTTTTTTCAGAAAAGCAGCTAGAACAGTAATAAAAACACTTTAAATGCAGTGCAAGCTAGCAGACCTGAGTGTGTAGCAATATTAAAGCAAATACAGTTTAAATAAATGCAGTTAAATTTAAAAAAAATGACTTAAAACAAGTGCAGAAAGCAGTAAATTCAGAAAAACTCAAAGTGGAGGCACTTAAAGTCTTTCTTTCTCTTTCCTGTTGCTTTTGTAGTCTGCAGGATGCCAGATCTGGATCCACAGAGCTTAAAGAAGCACAAAAACGTGCAAACACAGACTTTTAAACCATGAAGTTGAAAGGGATGGAAAAACTGCCCAAACAGCCAATAAACTAGAATTTCTGGGCCAGAAACCATGCCTCTTGTGGTAGATAGGGTAGCTAGTGCTTATCACTCTCACTGATAAGCTAGAAGCCTTCCTTCCAACACATAAAGGTCTGGGGGACTCAGCAACTTATAAAACAGTCCTGGATACAGCAAATCTGTATCTGGACTAGACTAGTTACAGAAAAGGTGGGAAACAAGATTAGTACTTTTACTTAGTTCATAGGTTCATAGGTTCATACTAGGCTATCTGCCCTAGGGCATTTATAAGCCTAGCCAGAATGTGTTTGGCTTTCGCCACCCATTTTAAATTAATTTTGCTATGCCCTTTTTCGAGGTTAGTATACTGTGCCTCTGTCTAACAGTGACACAGAAGTGATACCCGGGTTAAACCCACAATCTCCCATCCATTTGTAAAAAAGCAGCTAAAATAGTGCTTACCACTCCCACTTCTAGTGAGAATAACTGGAAGCATACCATAGATAATATGAGTGGGGCGCATACATAGAATAAAGCAATTAGAAGTTCTCTCTATCCATTAGTAGTACAGGGGATTTACTTGGGGCAAATTTTCTGTTATCCAAACTGTGCTTGAATATAGACAAGGATGAGCTTTGTTTTACATGGATAGGAAATCTGTTCTAGAGTATTTGTATCCTCTGTGAGATATACCTGTCCCTCCAAACCATTATTTTGATGTTGCAAAAGAGATTTAAATGGTAAAGCTTTTGAAAGATGTAAAGTATTTAACTCAGTGGAGCATTTCTGTTTTGATTTGTATATTACCCTTGACAATTCCTGCCGGAGGATATCAGGATTTTCATTGCTGGTACCTTTGGCTTTTCCCTGGCTGTTTATGAATATAAGAATATTGTTAATTGAATGAACATCATCATATTTACTGCAGTGAAAATCATCATTTTATTAACAGTGGAAATTTAACTGTCACTGCTCCTTGATGACCTTTAATTGAGTAAAACACTGGTGTTAGAGGTATACAATGTGTGAAGTTGTCACATTAATTATTTTTGAGGACATTCTGGACCACGCAGTGACTCTAACTGTCCCATCCTTTAATTTTATATAAAGTTTTTAAAACTGGTCTTCATTTTTCCTTCTCCAGGGCATTATTTACTTCTGCACATCACTTGATTCTTCAATACATTGAAGATGATGCTATTTTGAGACTTCAAGTGCTGGTTTATGCAGGGTCTCCTCACACTTTTTCTGGGTAACATTTATCTACCACTGAATAACTTTCAGAACTAAACAATTTACCTAGTGTTTACAGTTTTTTAGTCTACTTGTATGATTGTACTAAATTACTTTATTACTATCTTTCATATGATGCCTATTTAATTTTTTTGTTTTATTATTGTGCCATAATATAATATAACATTCTGGTGCTACCTTCTCTATGGCTAATCTTATTTATATGTTCAGTATTCTATTATTTTACATTATTTTGCCTTTGGGTACTTTTACTGCCTGGCACAGTCTGAAAATGATATGTGGAGATCATTGCTCTTACTCTATTAATAATGTTAAATAAATAAATGAATAAATAAATAAAGGCTAATTCCTACACTAATATGGCCCATGATATATTTAATCATATTTAACTAAATTTTAATCTAGTTTTCTTTTCAAAAATATGTATATCTACTGTTTCTGTTTGGCTCATCTAAAATGTAGAAAAATAATTTTAGGCTCCAAGATATGATAAATAATGAAGGTCATGCTGTTAAAGCAGAGGAAGATTAAATTATTTAAGTTTAAGACAGCAGGAATGTTCGGTCAACTACCAATTTCAAAAGTGATGTTCTTCAAAAGCACTAGTCACTTTTTCAGATTTACCTGATACACACTGAAACTTCATTAAATTATATTTTAAAAACAATAAATACACTCAGCATTGTGTTTTCCTTAAGCTATTATTAAGCAAAAGCTGACATCCAGCAAAAGACCACTTTCTGGAAAGGTTTAAGTAGATATCCACAAATATCTACTTAACCTAAAACCACAAACTCTGGCCCTGATAACTTACCAGCAGAATATTTAAAAATTGTTGCAGATGCTCTGGTTTACCTTGTATCCATCCTCATAACCTGGTCCATTACAGAAAGTCATGCACCGACCATTTGGAAAAAAAAATCTTTCATCATTCCTCTACACAAAGGAGGCAACTCAGCAGAGCTATCGTATTACAGACTATTTGCAATTCTGTCACTTATTGAAAATCTTAGAGAAATGTATCCATTCCCAACTCATGAAACATCTCACCTGCAATAGTTATCTTTCCAAAACCCAATGGCTTCTGACCCAACTGTAGAACTACAACTATTGTCCTAAACTTTACCCATGTAGTTAACAATAAGAGAAATGAAGGTAACTTAGTCTCATCTTATTTCCTGTACTTATCCAAAAGTTTTGATACTATACCCCATCAAAAGCTCCTCACTGAACTTTCTTCCCTTGGTCTCACCCACCCACCTATCTCTCACCTGATTTAATAGCTACATTTCTCACAGACAGCAAGCAGTCAAATGACAGACATTCTCATCTTTCCAGGCTGACCCTGTGGGCATCCCACAAGAAATCAGTCCTAAGCACAGTCCTATTAAGCATCTTTATAAATAAACTATATTCTAACATTCAACTTGCAGTACAATATGCCAATGATTCCACTGTGATTTGCTCAGCCCCTACCACACAAATTTACAACAAATCACCCAAGAGGCTTTGACTTCCAATGAGCCTTGGCTTGCAAATGCTGACATACTTCTCATTCCATAGAAAAAAAGTATGTTATTCACCCAAAAATACTTTAATGGGAAAAGGCAGTTTCATGTAACCTCATCAAACAATGCAAAAAATAAAACTGTAGATCAAACTAAACTCCATGGAGTAATAATTGATGACAACCTCAAATTTAATCATCATGGTCAACAAGCAATAAAAAAAATTACCCAAAGTTTGGCTCACTGTGCAGAATTAAAAAGTATCTCACAGACATTGCTGATTTCCAAACAAATCTCTACTAAATCCAAAGACATCTTTAGTTCCCCTTTACCCATATCTTATCAGACCAACTATTAAATATAATGCACATTTTGCCATGTGTTTTTCGAAGCACTTCACGCAACTTGAGTGACCTCAGAGATTCATAACTAAAACAAATGTTAGGCTTCAGTTAACAAAGTTGTCGAGAGGCTAGCAGCCCTTCCTCTGTAAACTGCTCTGTGGAGATTTGTGTATAACACTTCAAGCCATGAAAGATCCAACCCTATTTGACCTTTTGTTCCTTTGCAGAACTAATGATAACTCAAATACTCAGTTAAAGCAACTAAATCTTAATCAGCAGATAAATAAGACATGTTGACATGATAGCTTCATATCCCAAAGTATCCCTCAGCTCTGGAACAAATTTCCACTACATGTTAAGCAGAGTAGCACCCTTTCCATCTTCAAGGTAAACCTAGATAATTGGATGGGCTGGCTCAAATTCTCCCCAGGTCTTTGTCTTGCCCTCCTTGAAGCTAGAAGGAACTTTTGAATGGGATTTTTTTGGCTAAGCTTGTAATGGTCTGCAGACTGATTGCCTAGTATTTATCAAAGAACGTATGAACCTAAGATAACCCTGGTATCAACCTATCTGCTACCTTCTCTTCTCTATGCAACCTCAGTATTAAAAACTTGAATGCTACCCTGAAAACAGTTCTGGAGAATGTGGCTATTGGTGTTGTTAATGAAACCTGGCTCACTTCTGAAAAAGTAATAACATTCACTTCTTACATGTCTTCTCTGATTACCACTAATTTAGGCTCACAAGTATGGACAGCAGCAATGCTGGATGGTAGAGCATCTGACTTTATTAGAACAATAATCACCTCTTCATTAATTGACCTGAATAATGACTCATTCTTATCCTAATAATAGTAAACATGACCACATTCACCTCATGCCACAAATTAGTCAGCTGCAGAAGCTATCCATGACACCTGCAAATCACAGAATATATCTTAATATACCATAATATCAGCTTTGTAGAGGGCATCAACTAGAACTGTAGCTAGTTATTTTGGCACGCTATGCCACCCTGGTTCTGGTGCCCCCCCTCAAATTTAAGTTGAGAAGAAAATAGCTTGTTCTCTATGAGGCTGAGAAAACAAGTTTTGTGCAAAGTGATATTATCCTGTCTAGGCAGAAAACAATTCTGTTTATAGGAGCTGACCCTTGCAGTGGCCCTTAGCTGTGTTGTCAAATTTTAGGAAGAGTAAGTCTTGGTTTTGCTGTAATGATCCTAAGTGTTTTCCAGAGAGAGAAAAGTTGTTGGCTATCTCACTTGTCACCCAAGGGAATTTAATCTTTATAAGTTTGAAAGATTTAATGAGAAATAAGTCAGTGTTTTTGTGATTGAGTAGAGTCAGTGATTCATCTGAATCAAGTCTTGCCTTTCCAATGGACAACTCACTGTTTAGAATTTATTGGTTAACCCATAGCCGGCCTTAGGCATATGCCAACTAGGTGGCTGCCTAGGGTGCCACTCTAGCAGGAGCACTTTTCCAGTATTTATTTGGTTTAGGTAGACCAGGATGGGGGCATTGGCTGGTGTGTGTGTGTGGGGGTGGCACCGTGGAGCCCTTTTACCTAGGGCACCAGTTGACTGAAGGCCGGTCCTGGGTTAACTACATTAACATTACTAACCGGTGCTATTATTCTTTTTGTATTTCTTACCTTGGTGAAGTCCTGAGCAGTCATAAATTTGACATAACTCCATAAGGCATAAACTGAAAGAACATCCCTGATGAAGTCAGTGAGTACACCCAGGCAGATATAGTGAATGTGAAACCAAACTCTAGCGAAGGACTTTTATTCTGTCAGTTTCTTGTTGTGATAAAAAAATAAAATAACCCCATCATATGATAATCATTTAGAAGGTCTTTAGAACAGGCTTGTGTCGTTCATAGCAATGGTTTCAGTATATAACTCCTCAGCTAGCTTGCAAATAGCATGGCGCACAGCGTGACGCATTTGCTGCATTTCTCACAGTAGAAGAACAGATGATGAAGAATAGTAAATAGCATTGGTCATATCATCAATTATTACAAATGATCAATGGGCTGATGATATTGGGGTTTCAATGCTGCAATACACAGCAATTTGTTTCACCTGCCTGGCAGACAATAAATCATTGTTTTCCTTTTTTAAAAAGATTAATATCCTAATAGTTTTATGACCATCCCATGAATATTGTAAATTAATTTTGTTTGTGTTGCTTAATTTTTACACAGTATACACAGGCTCTGTGTAATGCCAGTTTGATATAATAAAATAGTTTTTAAGTCATAGGAAGATTAAAGAAGTGGGACTATCGTAATGGACACAATATAAACCTTAATTTAATGTTCTCAGAAATATAGATACAGATGCAGTCATGAGATTTAAAGATTACATCCTTGTCAGCTAGAAATGCACAGAGCAGGTCATGTTCAACATTTTGAAATATCCCTGCATTCAGCCAGTGAGGAGCAAGACATATGCTATCATCTGTAATGGTTACAATCTTATCAGATACTTGTGAAACAAGAGTCATTGTAGTATGTTCCTGTATGAACCCATGCTGACATATGGACAAGATGTGATAATCAGATGCATTATTTCTGGAATTACTATAGTAGGCTTCTTTGGAATTTCTTTCAAACCATGAAGCAACTAGAAGGGTCTAAGAGTAAGAAGTATGATGTGTATGATCAATATTATGCAGGAAAATGTCTATCTCACCCTTCTGAATAGGGACAGCTTTATCCTGAGAGAAAAAGCAATTAAGAAATAGCTATAATCTGAGAGACCAAAAAAAAAACGTGCAGATCTTTGGGAACCTAGGATGGTGTTGTCTGACCTTTGGTTACCTTTCTTAGAATACCCCTTGTGTACTGTATCAACTTGCTTGTTTTTCATCATACTGAAAAGGATACTGAGGAAAATACTCATTATACTCAGTACTCTGCAGACTGAGAAGAGGTGACCTGTGTCTGGCATGCAAGGCATCCTCCAACCCATTTCTGATGGATTTACTACACATCAGCAAGTTAAATGGTATCACAAATACTTGGTCTAGGGATCTAAACCTCTTCTCAACATCAACAGAAACGTTTGGAGAGACAGGTATATCTCACAGAAGATACTCTTGCTCTGGAACAGACTCCTAATCCACTTAAAACAAAGTTCATTCCTGTCCATATTCAAATGCAACTTAGATCTGAGGATGGAAAACAGAAAATTTACTGCAGGACTGGCTCCTGTGCTACTGATGGACAGAGGCAGCTCTAATATGCTTTATCCGATGCATGTCTTCTCAAATTATCTATGGTGTGATACCAGTTATTCTCATTAGGGGTGATAAATTATTATCAACCAAAGGATGGGTAAGGCCAGTCTATAACCAACGAGGATAGGTTATTTTGAGAAAAAATAGGGAAACTAGCTAGGCTTAAAATGGCCCACAAGGGCAGCTAGCCCAGTACTTACCTATGAACCTATGAAAAGTGTTGAAGAACAACACAGCAGTTTAATTGTTTTTACATCCATATATGAGGAGAAAAGACTGAAGTTGTTTGTCCCACAGTGAGAGACAAAAATCACACTAGGAAACTTGCACCTTCTGTTCAGTCTAGTATGCCAGACCAGCATGAATAGCTATTGAGGGGCAAGGTGCAGTTTTCACCCTGGCAACAACCATGTTTCTCTCTGTCCTAAATTCATTTTACAGAGCACTAGCCTACCTTGCAGGTGTCTGTTGTAGGGTTTTATGAGTTATGTCTGCATTTCTGCAGAATGACCCAAGATGTATGAAGTATTCATTAAAATATATGGTTCCCAGTGCTTTCCTATTAGTCCATGCCATGTTATGTCTCAAAGCTTAAGAACCTGTTTGAGTTTCTTTGGCAGCATTTGGTATTGTCCTCCTCTGTTTCTGCTATTATCCCATGGATACATCTGTCTGACAGCCTGTTAAAAAAGTTAATCATATAGGAAAAGATGGAGAGAACTTCCAGAATGTTAGATTGATGCTTCTGTTGATGCCATTAAATCCCTACAAAAGGTTGTATACATTTTATGAAAATATGAATTTCCTGAAGGAGTTAACACTGCAGAGAATTTCATTCAATTAACCAATCTGGGGCAGGTAATCAGATCAGGGAAGTAGTTTTTGTTTTGAACTAATCTGCTTGTCTTGTTTATTACCACCAGCTCTGAAAGGGAATGGCTCCCCATACTCAAGTTACATCCAAAACGATCAGTCACCATTTGGGCAAAAGATGTATTATCATGAAGCAGTTTACATTTCTGTTCCCAGGAGCCCATAGCTATTAGAGTGAAGATTCCAAAACAGAATGCTGTTTATGTATGACTAAGGTTAAATCATTCAGACGCTCTTTCAGTTTGTCAACTAGACAAGATAGTGATGTATAACCAAATGTCCCAAATAGTTTAATGCGTTGATGACTTTCAGTACTACCCAGTCGGTATCATTCATCATTTAATTAGCATATTCTAGTAGTGGTGCACAGTAGGTAGGTCCTGACAAACATTCAGACATTATTTCCCACCATTTTATCAGGACTTTCATGTCTGTAAGACTGATATTATTTAAAAAATAACATGAGAGTCTGGAGTGCAGCAAACAGTCATGTCTCAGAAAAGCTAAGGAGAAGAGAGGGGTATGGTCAACCAAACAAAATGCTTTTCCAGTTTTAGTGCACTGCCAAAGGCATTATCAGGTATCAGACTATCACCATGATAACACGGTGGGGACCATTATGTCCATGTTCATTCAAATGCTGTGAGAAATAATAATTCCATTAAATGGTACTCTGCCCAAGCATGAAGAGTGTCAGGTAACAGGATCCATTAACAAATACTGTAGGAATGTGCTCTGCAGTACCCTTCATTTCCCAACGTGAGTATTCTCCAACCCTATAGAGTGGCAACAAAAAAATAAATAAAAAACAAAGTAAAAGTAGCTGGATATAGAAAAGGTACCCTATCTATAGGATTACAGATGAAACACTTGCAATGTATAGGGTATTTGTTGGTTAATTTTAGATGGAGCATTCCATTTCAGTGTTTCTGAAGTAAATTAAATTAACATCCAGTGCAGGCTGCTGCTGAGCCCTGTCTTTATAACTGCCTAACTCAGCACTGTGTAGCTACAAGTTTCCAGATTACTAAGCTGTGGACAGTACTATAGTCACTACCCATTCTGTTTACTGGTGTTTTGTTTATTAATTTTAGCTGCACAATCATTTAACATACTGGGACAAAATGTGTTTGGACTTTTGTTTCAAATTGGCTCTATAATGATTAACCAACTTTAACTCAAATTATGCTCTAAAAGCTGAAAAAAACTGCACAATAACCTGAGTGGGTATGTATCTTTATGAACCACTAGTAAATGAGACTCACTTGTGTGATCACTAGTATGTGAGTGTCCAGCTTTTCAGTGGAAAGACGACTTGCTGGTGTGACCTCAGAGTTGGTAAGTGTATGTATGTATGTATGTGTATGTAAATGTATGCACACACACACACACACACACACACACACACACACACACATATATATATATATATATATATATATATATATATATATATATATAAATAAAACTTCTTCTATTTAAAACAATAAAATTATAAATAAAGTAAATAAAACTCGCAGGCACCAAACAGTTCAATTAAGCTTTCGCTCTTATTAGATGAAAGAACTTCTTCAGAATAACCAAATTTTCAAACACATACAGTATAATTCAGAGTAAATCACATGTAAGTACAGTAAACAATGAATTAAATCAAAACATTAGTACAGAGACCAATGAAATATTAATATAACATTCAAACAGTACCAATGAAATAGTATAAAGTGTGAAACTAATATGAATATGTATATATGTACATGGAATATATATTCATAAGGGTAAAGTCATCCCCTTTGGCAAAAACAAAGTGCCCACAAATTACCACATAGGTGGTAATCCATTAAGTACAAAAGAAGTAATTAGGGACCTGGGGACCCAAGTTGATAGCAATCTCTCATTTGACAACCACGTGGCCAAAGTGGTTAGAAAAACATTTTATATAGCCCACCTAATCATGAAGGAATTCACATCTAGATCAGGGGAGGTCATCGTGCCTCTTTACTCATCCCTCATCAGGCCCATAATTGAGTACAATGCCCCTTTTGGGATGTACCTTACCAGACACCTGCAGCAACTGGAAAGACCCCAAAAGTACCTCACCAAGAGGATCAAAGGGCTCAAACAGATGCCATATGCTGCCCGGTTAAAGAAACTCCAGCTCTACTCAGAGGCATACCGCCTGTTCAGAGGCGATCTGTGCCTGACATATAAAGCCATGTCCAACCTGGAATTAATGGACATGCTGCACCACAGAAAATCCAAATCCTATCGAGCTACACACTCTAGAGACTTGAACCTCAGCACTGAAATAAATAGGACATGCTGGAGGGACAGATTCATAACCCAGAGGCTCCCTTCACTCTGGAATAAAATCCCAGTCCAGGTTAGGCAGAGTCCCTCATTGACTCTCTTCAAGAGGAATCTTGATGAGTGGATGGGAGATCGTAGGTTTACCCCAGGTATGACTTCTGTTTCACTGTTAGACAGAGGCACAGTATACTAACCTCAAAAAACGGCATAGCAAAATTAATTTAAAATGGGTGGCGAAAGCCAAACACATTCTGGATAGGCTTCTAAATGCCCTAGGGCAGATAGCCTAGTATGAACCTATGAACCTATAAAGTACACCACTCCTAAGAGTTCCATCTTAAAGCACATTTGATGTTGACACTTTCATTCAACCCAGGGAATGCTTCTGAATTCAAAAGCAACTGCCACTTAAGTTCCCTTAGTTCTAGGTAACATTCCCAATCACCAAAAAAACATTCTTCTTGTTCAAGAATAATAAAATAAAATTTCTTAAAAGAAGTGCAGGCAATGCTATGTTTAGCTAGGGCATTGTTCATATTATTAGATCTAATTGCTCCTAAGTGTTCCTTAATCCTGTCTGAGAGCTTCCTAGCTGTTTTTCCAATATAAAAAGCTGAACAAGTTTCACATATACCAGCATAAACTACTGCGGTTGAGTGACAGAAAAAATGTTTGGAATATATATATATATATATATATATATATATATATATATATGTATATACACATATGCACACACACACACACACACACACACACACACACACACACACACACACACCTATATATATATATATATATATATATATATATATATATGTGTGTGTGTGTGTGTGTGTGTGTGTGTGTGTGTGTGTGTGTGTGTGTGTGTGTGTGTGTGTGTGTGTGTGTGTGTGTGTGTGTGTGTATATATATACTTTTGTCAGCCTCTGTATTGTTGACCCACTTCGATTGACATATACGGAGAGTTGGCTCATGTGCAACATCAAAAATTGCCAGGGTATATGTCCTTCCCACATGGACTGTACAATCTCAGAGTTGGTATATATAATAAGCAGGGGTTGTGGGGTGCACAGCTCCTGATATGGAGCATGGAGGGGGGCTTGCTTCCTGCAAAATGTATTTTATATTGCACATTCCAAGGAATAGTGTCAGAACACTTGCTATAGTGTGTTGACGTCTATTTGTAGATATAACTGTGTCAGCTTTAAGCAAATCAATGATCCTGTGGATTGACTATTAATAGTAGATTGATATATATATATATATATATATCTATGTATATATATATATATATATATATCTATGTATATATCATAATGCTGAGACGGAAATAACGGAACTGCAGAATACCGAATCATGACATGTTTAATGTCAGTAGCACAAAAAGACAAAAAGGTAGTGCATTCATTCCTCTGAGGTAGAAAAGTACTGTGAATATGGAGATCGCTATACAGTGATGGTCGGGAAAACCACCCTTGTCTCCACTGTAGTGTGATCTCAAAGTTGGTATATAGAAGTTGCAGGGGATGTGAGGGATGCAGCCCCCATGGGGGCCGAAGGGGGGCTTGCCCCCCTGCAAAGTTTTTTGTAGCTGAGAGGAATGAATACATTAAACTTTCATGTTACTGGCATTCAGACATGTCAGTATTTGGTATTCTGCAGTTCTGGTATTTCCATCTCAGCATTATGGTGTTCGGTCTTTAGGTAAGTCAATCTACTGAAGTACATCCATCTATATCTATATATCTATATATATATGTCTGTATGTTTTTATGTGTGTGCGTGTGTTTGTGCTTGTGTGTGTGTGTGTGTGTGTGTGTGTGTGTGTGTGTGTGTGTGTGTGTGTGTGTGTGTGTGTGTGTGTGTGTGTGTGTGTGTGTGTGTCTATAATTACATTTCTGTACATCACAGAGCCAGTACATCCATATATACCACACTGACTACAAATGGATGAAACTCAACACACCTATACCACCATTCAACATGAAACCTCTGCCCCCCTCACCCACATCCCCAGTATCTAACTATACTTCCTCTGAGGCTACATGAATAGGTCAGAAAAACAGAAAAAGTAAAAATGAAAAATAAAATCACCTCTTTTCTTTTTTTACTTTGAGCTGTGAAACCTCAAAGATGCAATTATATAACATTCAACAAGAACATGTCTGATATGCTGAGATGTCAACAGCATAAGTAAGTCATCATAAAGACAGGGTGATTGAAGTTTCAATAAAGCAGAAGTCAGTAAATCATATACTATCTCTATTTGATCAATGAGTTTTATAAGACCTGAGGAATGCCACTGTTTGCTTCAACCTTAATGAAAAAAAAAAGACAACTGTGTGTACAATGACTGATTTGCACTTGACAGTAAACCAACATCTAGATAAAGCACTTAGAAGTACTAGAATACTATATTTTTATAAAAGCTGTAATTAATAAATAAAGTACTCCTGAGTGTTTGTAAAGCCAAACCAGGCTGTTTATCACCACTGAGTGCAGTTGCATAACTGCATTTTGCACACTCTCTATAGTACACTGGTTGGCAGTACCACAGTTTAAACACATGAATCATGGTACTGGCAGCCATCATACAGAGGAAAGCAAGTGTCTGTGAATGGTGCATAGGTATACAACGTAGCAATGCTGTACTATGCTCACTGCTGCTACTGACTAAATTGCTGAATAGCATGGTAGAACTACATCTTAGAGCAAGGATCAGCTACTTATTATGGTAAGCAATGCTTTACTAAGTAGCTCTTCCCTACTGTTCTGCACTCCACCATCATGCTCCATGGTGATTCATACAAATCTTTCATTCATTAAACATGATGACAGAGCTAGTAACATTACATAAGGGTATCTGGCACTGCAATGGTTCTTATTTGCTAAATCTTAGGCCTACTTCTTTGTACAGAGGTGGAGATAGTGTGGTTGTGGAAACATTTTTGTCGGATTGTGGACCGCTGGAGACTCAATGAGGGGTAGGACACTTCCTATGAAAAATAATGGTTTAACTTTTTGTTTTGTTTTGTTTTTTTGTTTTTGAGCTGATGTTACTGCTCTTCTCCTTTTGCTGAGCCAGCAGGGAAGAGGAACTTGTGCAGTCATAAGCAACACACCACCTCTAGGTCTACAGTTCTAGCTTCATAACTTACCCAATGGGACAACAAGTACAACAAAAAATAAATGCTTTAAAAATATTGCCTTTAAAACAACTTAAGTTACTAAAAATCAAACCCAAAAGCTAGGTGCTTCTGTCTCGTTTCATATAACTGAGACACCTTCAGACCTAACACTTTTCACAAATTTGCATATATAGACAGTTTGTCGTGTGATTCATTCATGCAATGCCAAACAATGAAAAACTACATCTTTCATTTTAATGGTTTTAATTTTAACCCATTTTAATATGAGTGCTCTTATTTATATCTGGGGATCTTGTAGCATCTAATAAAAGCTGCCAATGCAAGTCTTTTAATTCCAATAAGGCATCGTAATCTCGACCTCTGTATGTTAAATTGAAAGTGTCGGTAAAATGCAAACTCAGGCTTCTTGAAGTCTTTTCCAAACAAAGTCATGCTTTTATAAAGTGTTGATAGTACCATTACTTTTTTATTGTATACACATGCTCATACACCCTTTTTCTCAAACATCTGTTAGTTTTACTAGTATAAAATATCATAACAAGAGCAAATAGCAGAAAAAAGATTACAAAAAAACTTTGATGATGATATTATTTTTGAAGTTTCTAGTTCCATATTGAATTAGTTACAAACCAATATTGTATGATGATGAAATTGAGTCAAATGCAGAAAGGCATCAGAGATCGGACTTATCTGAACATACGGCATTAATCTTAGAACAATTAAAATGTTTATGTGAGACAACTAGAAGATTTGTATGGGAATCGGGAATCTTATTAACATAAGAGGTAAGAAACTTTATGTTTACTTATTCAAACAATAGAATTTAAGTTATTTCACACAGATGCATACAACTTGTAAAGTATTGTTACAGCGAAGGAGAGAGGCATGTTCAAGTGTGGCAATTGTTTGATGCATCAATTAATTTACAAGGACCTGTAGTCTATTTTCAGCATTGTGAAAAACTCTTTCAGTACCCTTCACTATGGGCCTGATTCCAAAAGACTTGCTCTCAGTGTAAGTGACCTCTTATGCTGAGAGCAGACTCAGAGCATGTCTTTTGGAATCTGGCCCCAAGAGTAGCCCATTTGTTCATAGGCCTTACACCAAACTAAGTCACTTACACTGAGAGCAAATCTTTCGGAATCAGGGCAGACTTAAACTGAAAGCAACTCTTGTGGAGTCTGGCCCTATATCTGTAACACTATGTATGTTGTTTATGTTACTATTTGATTTTCTTCTAATAGTTATTCTACTGGTAAAACTAACAGTAAAAAAACAAAGATATTAACAGTACACAGCATTGTTTGCAAACACTTCAAGAAGTCTGAGTCTGTAGTAATAAGCAGTGTCAATTTGACATACAGACATACAGATTATGATGTCTTGTTGGAAATAAGAAATATTGCATTGGCAGCTTTTACTTGATGCAACAGATTACTAGACATCAATAATGCACTAGTATAAAAAGTGTGTTAAAATTAATACTGTCAAAATGAAAGCATTATTTTTGGTTTTTAACAAAATGTAACTGAATCACATGATTCACTATTTGTTTATATAAACTGCAATCTTGTGACGTGCTACTTCTGTTGACGTCTCAACATGAGAAAAGACAAAAGTGCTTAACTTTTATTTTTGTCTCATAAACAATGTTCTTTTAAAGATAAAATTTTTGAAGTGTGTGTGTGTGTGTGTGTGTGTGTGTGTGTGTGTGTGTGTGTGTGTGTGTGTGTGTGTGTATGTGTGTGTGTATGTGTGTGTGTGTGTGAGTGCATTTTTATTTGACTTGAGGAATTTGGTTGCACACTTAATAGTAGTCAATTTTCCAATTTCATGTTTTAGTTGACACACTTGGGGCAACCAGTGTGCAGTCTATGTAATGTTTTGTGAATGACATACAATCCTGGGGGGAGACATTTTCATACTTACGCAATGTACGGATTGCTATAGTTGCACAATGGAATAAGACTATATACAAGTTTTTTATCCCAATGCATATCAATCTTTATAAACTAGACAGGGTTTTAGTATGCAGTTCTACTGTGTACCAATCCTACCGCCTGTGGTAGTTCATGTTCATAAATCTCACCCTCATTCTTTAAGGAAAAAAACATCTTGATTCCTAGAAACACAAGTGAAAAAATGTTTGCAACAATTACATTTATTACAAAATCATTCAATCCTAAATCCAGTGAAGTATTACAGAAATATAAACCTGAGTGTTGTAAGAGGAAGCTTCCAGAATCTTGGACAGGGTATGAACTGAAATGAGAGGCTGTTGTTATGGATTGTAATCATAGCAAAGCCGGAGATATTATCGGAGGTGGAATATATAATGCACTTGAGAAGTAGAGTAATATTTAAAAATATGTAAAATATTACCATAGTAATGAAAATAACTGATAAAAATATATTACAGTTGTAAATCAGGCAGCCGACATTAACACTGATCAGTAAAAGTGTGTGGTCCCAAGAGTAATGCAGTGAAGCTATGTTTCTTATAGGTGTCTTGCTACAAAGCACAAATCTTCTCCGCGCACATCAATACCAAAAAATACTATTGGGTAGAATCATGCATGCAGCAGGAGATCATGCATGCAGCAGGAGATTGTAAAAATAGGAAAAGGAAATCTTGTTACTTTGATCTACAGGAACATAATTTGTAGGGTTGTAGTAATAGGTTTGCCTGCACCACTTCAAACTCCATTGCCAGTTTGATTTTTCCTGCATGTGTAACATACTTGTTTGTTTATGTGTTTTATTTATTTATTTGTTTTATATTTATGTGTGTGTTTTAGTACGCTAGGATAATCATGTATGTATGTTGAGCAACATATCAGCGGGGAAGGTAAATTGCAATGTTCACACACAATTCATGATTTGTTTATATACAACTTTCACATAATCAATTAACTCCTTATGAATCATTTTCAGGTCTTGGATAGGGTAATTATCATGTATGATATGCTGATGGTATACTCTGTGCTCACAATGAGGCAAAACCACACCACATACAATGTCTTGCCCCATTATGTTGTGTCCTTTCTGGTAATTCAGTAAGCAGCCTTATAGGAGTTGTTCAAGGGTAAGGATCAAATCTTCACAACTTATTTACTTAAATTACTGTAGTCATCAAGCTTGAGATCAGATGAAATGAAACAAGTTAGCTCCATTTGGACCAACCATGAAATTCTCTCCACCCTCTTTTTCTGAGGTCACCATGCTCAAATATAATATCAAGTCTGATGCTATAGGATGCGTAGGTACAGTTACCTGAACAAACCTGAATCCCTTTAGAATTAAGAGAGATTTCTTAGCCAATGTCACTAACTTGTCGCTGGCACAGCTATTAAAGTGGTACAAAACTAAGCATCTGAGCAACCCATCATAGATTCAATGAAAATATCAGTAAAGTAAGAATCTATCCACAGACTGTGGTAAGTGGCAAATGGGAAGGAAGCTACTAATCTTTCCTGCCCCATTGTTCAGTTTCAAAGTGATGGTATCTGAGTTTTGCTGTTATGTCACTTGAAGATCAAATTTGAAATATTTTGCTTTCAGTCCTCCATTAAAAAGAAAATGTTTACCAAGTGAGACCAAAAGTTGAGACCACTCCTTTGCATCTAACCTGATTGGGAATCAAAGCTTCTGCTGTAGTTCAGTTTTACTTCAATCCAGCCCTGTGATTCTCAAAAATCCGACAGCACAGTGAAATCAGAGCAATAGGAATTTCAGATAATGCAAACAGGTGCATTGCAGGGGGGAAGCATATCACTGAAAAGTAAGAGACAAATTCATACAGGAAAAAAAGCTTTTTGTCTAACTTTGTTTTTTCTTCGCTACAGTTCCTTCTCTTCATGGACATCTTATAATTGCATGGAAGGCAAGGCATAACTCTCCCCTTGACTCTATAAGCTAATAAATTTTGAAGGAGATTGGAATACTATCTGTTCAGTTAGTGAAGTCCACTTTGGACTACAATTACTAGGATAACCCCTGCTTGGTAAGACTATGAACACATATTTTAGCACACTAGGAATGGTGCATGACTATAAGGAATTAAAGTTGTCTAGTAGCTTGTACACATATTTATCCTCTAGATTTGGTTCATTCTCCTGGATAGATAGAATAATGGTAACCAAAGAGGATGGACATTTAGCTGTTTCTCTCTATGTGGCTCCCTGAGATTCTCAGATCACATCTTGTTATCTCTTAAGATGTAATTTAACACAGAAGTTCTTCAGAGACATTAGAAAGTAAATCTATATCTTTGTCAAGGTCCCCAATATAACTAGACCAACAGAGCTTTAAATAGTATCTTAACACCCTCAGCAACCCCTTAGGAAATAATCTATTGCTAAGTAAGACACCTTAAGGGTACTATTAGCACAAGATCTTAAACTCTTCACTGAGGCTCGATTGACACTATTAGAAAACCAGAAAAAGTCTTACAAGCAGTTGCTAGAAGTACAACACAGGTACATGTTGGGGTTTGAAACTCTAGATCTGGACTATTTAACCAGCCTTCAAAATAACCCAGTTAAGGAGCTTGACTATAAAATAGAACAAGGGAGACATAAAACTTTTGACTCTTCTTCCTCTTTTAAGTATGCAGCTTTGAGGCGGTGGAATCTCAGAGTCTCCAGGCGGTTTAAAAGGCTTATTAACTCTTCCTCTGGCAAGGTTGTCTGCTTTCTGCCAGAGATTTGTGAGGTATTTATATGATGCCTATATAAACTTTATGAGGTCAAGCAGGATTTCCTATTTTTTATTTGAGGTGACTTAACATTATTTATCAGAGCTTAACTTACCTAGGCTAAACCAGCAGCAGGAAATCTGGCAGCCAGTCTTTCCACAAGAGATAGAGCTCATTTATAAAAAGCTAGAAAAAAGGCAAAACACCATTCCCTGATGGACTATCACTTGAAATATGTAGGAAAGGCAAGGAGCTGCTGCAAGCTTACTCCTATAATCCCATTTCAGCCCTCAACTATGACTGCAAATTATTTATGGCTATTTTAAACACTCGAATTTCTAATCTCCTCACCAGCCTGGTTCACTCTGACCACATAGGGTTTATTCAAGGCAAAACCACAGCCAACAACTTAATAAAGGCATCTGTGGTGACTGGACTGAGTAGGCCTGCCAATCTAACACACTGCTTTTCCTTGCCAGTAGGATGACAAATCATTAAACTTGCATTATACACAGATAATTTACTACTATACTTAACTCGTCCTTTAGAGAAGTTGGCTGTACCCTTAGAAATGCTTCCTAACTTTGGGAAACTTTCTAGTTATAGAATTAATGTATTGAAAACAGAAACAGTAAAAAAATTTTTATATTCCATCCCATCAGAATAAACAAATTTACCTGTATTTGGATAGACACAACTATATGACATACTTGGCAGTGTGGTATACATATACAATGCAGAAATCTTTGGAGATTACTTGCCTCCATCTTTTAGCTAAAATTCATAGTTTCCCTAACTGCTGGAGAGGGATACATCTGGATAAACCACAGAATATTCAGGAAACCACTTTGTGTTACTTGCTGGAGTAGGAAACGTAGTTTGCCAAGTGATTACCAATTGGAAGGTCATATTTGTGTTGGCTAAGGTCTTATATGGGGGTTATATATAGTAATGTGACTCTATATGTACTATTATTAATCTTTATGTGGTGACATAACTTTCACTGGTGTATAGGAACTGCATCACAATATAACTTGGCAATTCAGTATACAGGATAGAACGATTGTCTGATTTATACTCAAGTGGTTGACATGAGGTGTTAGTTAGTTGTAACTAATACACTTGGGGATTTTAAGATATATAATTATTCACAGATAGTAGTGAATAAAAAACACTTCGAAGTATTTTCCATAGGAATGAAATATATTCCTAAAGGAACATTTGATTTAGTTGATACTCTAGTGGAAATCAAACTTTTCATTAGGAAACTTAACTTGGGTTTATTTTTTCAGAATACTACAATAACACAGTCAGTTCCACAAGCCCTAAAGAAAAAAGTAATGTTACCCCCCCCCCATGCATAAAACATTAGCTATTTTTGAGAAGACAATTAACAAACAGATCTATCATCTTAAAAATAGATGTAATAGGCAGGACATTACACATCAGTGGAGTAAGAATTTTGACAGGATGCTAGAACAAATGCATGCTGATGATATCAAAATATTAACTCCGGATAAGGGGGGTGGGTTGTGTTTTCTGATCAATTACGATACAATGAAAACATTTTTGACATTTTAAATAATACTGATCAGTATGAAATATCTTCCTTAAATCAAGTTAGTATTGCACATAGACGTATTGATCTATATATAGAAGAATTTCTTCTGGATGAAAGAATAGACCAAGCATTGTATGACTTCCTAAAAGTACAATATCCTACACTTGCTACTATTAGTGGTATACCTAAAATACATAAAAATGTGAACAATCCCCCACTTAGACCTATTATTTCAGGAAGTTATAGTAAAGCATTTCCTTTTGGGAAGGTTATTGATTATTGGTTGAAACACGTATATAAGAAAATCCCACACATAATTAAAGATTCCTGGGAATTCCTGGGCAAATTCGCGCAAGAAATATGGGACCCACACCTTTTATTTGTCACTATTGACATAAAAGATCTTTTTTCATGTATACCTAAGAGTGATGGGGTAAATAGATTTATGAATAGTGTTAGCAAATATGGTGAAATGGACTCAGAAAGAATAGATCTAATTTCAGAGTTTATCAATATAGTGCTTGATAATAACTATATATATTTTGAGGGTGAATATTATAAGCAAAATAATGGAGTTGCTATGGGGGCAGCCTGTGCCCCCATATATGCGAATTTGGTCCTTCTGGACTGGGAAAAGGAGTTTGTGTTAGATTCACAATGGAAGGAATATATGATCATGTACATAAGATATCTGGATGATTTGTTTATTCTCTGGAAGGGGAAAGAGGAAGAACTTACCTTGTTCATCCAATATATTAACAATACTACAACATATTTAAAATTCACCCATAACATTAATAGTAGGGGGATAAACTATTTGGACACATTTGTTTTTTCTGATGGTAATAAATTCCAGTCTAAAATTTATAAAAAGGACACATTTTGCAATAGTTATTTATAATACTCCAGTAATCACCCTTATTCCCAGAAAAGGAGTATTATTAAGGGCCAATCCATCAGGGTGACTAGAATGACAACGCTAAGGGAAGATCTACTTAAAGAGATGATATTTATTGCAAAATTATTTAAGGATAGAGGTTATCCTGAACATCTAATTAAGGACGTGATTGATTATGTTATCAAAGAATGGGGAAATAAATATACTCCTGTACTTGGTATAGGACCTCCCTAGCTACAAATGGCCCAACATTTCAACAATAATGATCATATGAATAACAATGGACATAATGGGAAAGAGTATCAGAAAGCATGTATCATCAAGTTTGGTAAACAAGTTGGGGAGATAAAAAAGATTATTGATAAAAACTGGAATATAATTACGAGTGATGAGACCATTAATGACAAATTAGGTGTGAGGCCACACTATGTATACAAAACTGATAAAAATCTAAAAAGAATTATTGAAATTAAGTCCAAATTCTATGGGAAGGATATGCATCAGGTGAAGGGTGGAACTAATAAATGTGGACATTGTAGCCAGTGTTGTAACATATTTGATAAAGAGAGTATTGTTCTTCACAATATTGTAAAAAGTAAAATCTTTTTTAGTAAAGGTAATTGTCAGTCACAATATGTGATATACTTAGCAATGTGTTGTTCATGTTATTGTTATTATGTAGGGAAGACAGACAGGAGGTTAAGAGATAGAATATATGATCACCTGTACTGTATTAGAAAAAAAGATATTAATAATGCTTTATATCGGCATATATCTAGTAATGCAGGATGTGATCATTTTAAATTTGCTATCTTGGAAGTGGTAAAACAGAATCCTAGGGGAGGTAACATTAAAGCCTTGGTGGCGGAAAAAAAAATCAAGTGGCAAATCAGGTTAAATGCAGCATGTCCCCCTGGCTTAAATGATTGCATACCTACAAAACCACTTATTAGAACTTAAGAATGGCAGTAGGACAGAATTTATTGAATACCTAATAATTATATTATATAAAGATATTTTAATATATTATTTTTTTAATAATATATCATTATAATCAACTAATATGTGTTGCTACAGTACGATAAATTGTCATAACTCAAGTAGGATGTTATGTAGAATTGTTATAAGGATTTAACTATGATATTTATTAATTAAGGGTTGCTTTTAGTATTATAGTATTTAATCAAATGAATTTTATGTTTTTTAATTTTATGATATTTTTAGACAGTATGTTTTAATTATTGATATATTAATATTGATATTACATATATTAGGTAGGCATGAGTATATATGGCATACATATGCTTGTAGGTTCACATATTAATATGGAATTTTGATGTATTACTTTAAATGTATATTAGATAATTAAGTAATTATAAAATGGCGGGCTTTTTTAAAGTATATAAACCCTATTGGTGCATGACAAAATTATTCTGATGAAGTCTACCTTTGTAGATGAAAGCGCTTAACTTTTTGTACTGTTTTGTCAAATAAAAGGTTGAACATTAAGTGGATCATGGCATATTTTACTGGATCTTTATTGCGTTTTGGTTGATCTAATTCAGTATACAGGATAGAACGATTGTCTGATTTATACTCAAGTGGTTGACATGAGGTGTTAGGCCCCTTCAGCAAATATTATTCTTCTGGATTGAGTATTTTTAGCTGTCGTGTTTTGTATTGGGGGTTGGTCTTGAATCGGGCTTGAGCAAAATAGAGGGATTTTTTTCCAATTTTTCTTTTCTTTTTCTTTTTGATATGTAGGTTGTTACTTTTATGTGTGGTCCACCAGACATTAATTTTGATATTGGGATTGGTGTATTCCTTGTTATCGGGATTGATACCAATGCAATAGGAATTTTTGGTAGTACGTAATAATAAGCCTTTTGGGCAATAGATAAGACATTGTGTGCACCAGGGCTAATTATTGTGCCCACATTTTGGTGGAGAGGGTTACTCCACTATTTATTTTGGAATATAGTGTAGTACCTTTATGTCTGAATTTTTGTGGGTACATAGCATGGTACTCAAGGATTGATGATTGAGTCTATATTTATATAGTACCACCATTGGAGTTGAGGAGAATATACAGCTCCTATTTTTGGAATAATTTGTCTTTTTGTCGGGCTCTTTTAAGCAAGTATATGTTCTGGTGGGGTACACATTCAGGTATGACTTTTTATGATTAAACATTTTGGGTTTTTCCCATTATTGAATTGGAATTGGATTTGGTCCCCATTTTTGCTCAGGTTGGATTGATGAACCATGGACCTAGAATCTATTATAAGAGGATTGTCCTCTGATACTGATGATTTAGGTGTTTTTGGTTTGGGCTCACACTCAATGGTAGGTGAACTAGGTGGGCGTGCTGACAATTTGGTTAATAAGCATAATTTGGCCTTCTGCAAACTTAACAAGGAGATGAAGAGTTTGAGAAACAATGTGTGGAACTTGCGCTTTTTAAGGCATATCAACAGAAACAGATATCCCCACAGGGACTGAGGGTTAAAAGTCAGCTACTTGTTCCTCAGGTCGATCAGTTACTATTAGATGACTGGCTTGCAGTACAACAGCAAGCTTCAATGGGTTTTGTCAATGCACTAGTTGCATATTATGAGAGAACTATACAACAACAGGTCTCTGTTCTGGATGAGTTAAGTAAAGGGGTACAGGAATTTCAGATTCTTCCATGTTATACTGTTAGTCTGAACCAACTAG
The DNA here is from genome assembly GCF_019279795.1 of Protopterus annectens. NCBI lineage: Eukaryota > Metazoa > Chordata > Ceratodontiformes > Protopteridae > Protopterus > Protopterus annectens. Next base: position 563,008,591 of record NC_056738.1, on the reverse strand, counting down.
GTAAGGATTTGTTAGAGTTGGAAAATGTCCTGAAAGAGAAAAAGATGAAGACATTTCAGAAAGATGTTGATGATTTTGATAGGGGGAGACCTTTTGAGATATGTAAGAATGTTAAATTTGCTACTCCCAATCAGAGATTAGGGAATTTCTGGCCCAAAAGATCTAAATCTATTCTAAAGAAAAGAAACAAGGAGAATATTACATCAGGTGAGGATACCTCATCCAACACTAAGGGTGAGGAGGCCCACATGGATAGGTCAGCGAGGTCAAAGAGAAATAATTTGGGAGATAACTTGGCCCACCCTTTAGGCCTAGGTCAAGAAGAGGGGGGAGGAAGCATAAAGGTCCCTCATGACTTAGAAGGAATGTTGAGCATGATGGCTCAGGTATAGCATTGTGTAATGTTTCTAATATCTCCTCTTTGGAATTGTCGGATATGCAAATAGAAACACTCAATAAAGGTCTTAGTTTTGTTCCTAGTTTTTTTGTGCCTGAACATCAATTTGCACAGGATGTGGTAGATTTCTGCCGCAATTTAAATTTATGTTTATTTTTTCAGGGCAAATGAAATCAGGCTGACAATAGGCCTTTTAGATTTCAGGACTCTACTTTCAAGCCACCCATGTCCCCGGTGGTTTCACTTTTCCAGGGCAAGGTGCTCAAAGATTTACATCAAAATTTAGGTAAGGATCACTTAAGTAGAGACAATGTTTCTTGGGCTGAAAGAATTTGTATAGATGAGTTTAGATCAAACAAGGATATTGTTATTTCATCTGCAGACAACGGAGGAGATATAGTGGTCAAAGATTGGACACAATATAATGATGAGGCACAGAGACAAATTTTGGATCAAAATTATTATAAGATAATGCCTATAGATCCCACAGCCAAGTTCAAGGTTGAGATTGATGCCTTTTTGGACTTAACAGTTGAAGAAAGTATTATTTCTAGGGAAACTGCTCATCATCTGAAAGTTGACCATCCTAAACAACAATATCTATACCTCCTTCCCAAAATTCATAAGAATCTTAATAACACCCCCCCCCAGGTAGGCCTATTGTTTCAGGGTGAGGCTCACTTACAGAACCCATTTCTGAATTTCTTACATATTATTTAAAACCATTGTTATCATGCATATGGGCTCGGATACAAGACACCACCCAATTTCTGGACATTATATCAGATATGCAACTTGAACCCTACTGGTTATTGGGTAGTCTTGATGTCACCTCCCTGTATACCAATATCCCCCACTGGGCGAGTTGGCTTCTCTTCAATATTGGTTGGATCGGGCTGAATTGTATAGACCAGGTTTTAACACTTTTTTGGGTCTGTTTGGCCAAGCATGTTCTAACCAAGAATGTGTTTTATTTTCAAAAACAATGTGTATAGCAGGTACAGGGAATGGCTATGGGGGCATCATTTGCCCCCATATATGCTGACCTGTTCATGGCTTACATAGAGGAGCAACTGATTTATGATGTTAGTCATACTATTTATTTGGTAGAAATTGATATTTGGAGACGATATCTTGATGACTGTTGGATAGTGTGGAGAGTGGATGCTTCTTATTTGGCGGAGTTTGTTGAATATTTGAACCAAAACAAGTGGGGGATTCAATTTAAGGTTACCTGGTGCAAAAATTAGATAACTTTTTTGGATGTCTTGGTTAAACGTACCCCCGAGGATACCTTGGAGACTGAAATATTTTGCAAATTTCTGCAATACAATACTTTGTACATGCTTCCAGCTTCCACCCCCCAACATGTCATCAGGAACATCCCCAAGTCACAATTTCTCAGGATTAGAAGAATTTGTTCAGACTCCTGAACATACAATCAATATAAGCAGGATCTTTCCAATCGTTTCAGGAATCGGGGATACGGGGCTGGTGACATCTGTAGAGCTAGCCAGTTTGCTTATCAACAGGAGAGATCTGATTTGCTTGTATATATGGGTGATCAACCTTTTAGGAGCAACCAAGTTAGGCTAATTACTATGTATAGTAAAAATACACATTTGTTTAGGAATATCATCTCTAGGCATTGGGATATCCTTCAAGGGGAGGACTCACTTATGGAATATGTAGGGTATAAGTGTATATATTCCTTTCATAAGGGTCGCTGCCTAGGTTCTTTGTTTAACCATTACAAAAGGTGTCAGAATCAGGATAGACTTTTTAGCCAGAGAACCATGACTGGGCAGAAAATGATGGTTTGCAATCAATGTGGTCATTGTTCCAATTGCTCAAAGGTCTATAAAACTTGCAGTTTCACTAGCCAAAATACACGAGTGTTTGACATCACTTTTTTGCCACTTGTACCAATTGGGTGATATATTTGGCAAGTTGTAAATGCCCAGCATTTTATGTTGGACAAACATCCAGGCCAGTAAAAACAAATAAGTCCAAGCAACTATTGAGTCCACACACTTGATTTAATTTAAAGCGCTTTTCATCTGCTTACTAGCAGACTTCATCAGAAATTACAACTCCACATAGGAAAGACATTTAAATAAAGACAGACACCAAAAAACGTGGTACAATTAATCAATTAACAAGTACATCAAGTACCCATTCAAACATTTTGTTTGTATACAACCTTTTGTCATAGATTTGTACATTCAAATGATTTAAAATACAAAATGTGACAAAACTCTGCCATAATAGTTAATACATTACTAAACATTCTAATAAAACAAAAAGAGTGAGTACACGTTTAACTATTTGTAAATTTAGGTAAATTTATCTAACCCAGTTATACCTTAACTATAAAAATTTACCTCTGTAGACTCCTGTTTCAGGATACTGCTTACTGAGCATGCTTCATTTAATCCAGGAGCATTGCATGCATCCAGTTTTATTTGCCACTTCATTCTAGTTCTTCAAGTCTAAAAGCAAAAGGACCTCCTCTAAAATCACGTTTGATACTATCAATAACTAGAAATTTAAAATAATGATTTCTGTTTACATAGATATGTTTAGCAAGTGCGTTGTCTAGTTTGTTACGACTTATAGCATATAAATGCTCATACATCCTATCCCGGAGTCTACGCTCCATTTTCCCCACATAGAACGCAGAGCATTGTATACACCTTGCTAAATAAACAATCGCACTTGAATTACAATAGAATTTTCCATGTAAACTGTATTTGTAACCATCAATTGTAAAACAATTAGTCACATTTACATGTCTGCAAAAATTGCATGACTCACATTTAGTCATACCTAAAGTATTAAAAGGTTTAGAAGACTGCTTTTCTAACAATTCTTTCAAATTTCTACCCCATTTAAACATTATATTTGGGGAATCACCAAGTTTACTCAACACAGCCTGGTTACATCTAAACAGCTCCCAGTTTTTCTTAATAATGTTTACACAAGAACTGCTTTGTAAACTAAATGTAGTTATAAAACTACAACGTAATAAATGTTCTTTTCTAGGTAGCACTTCATTATTATGCCTAGGTGACTCAACAGTATCGACAATCATTGAGACTTCTAGGGCCGGTTTACTACTAGCCAGTATTGGCTCAAACATGTGGTTAGCTCTTTTAGCTTTCACTTCCACTATCAATGCATCCAGCAAGGGTTCAGGATACCCCCTGTGCAAAAATGATCTTTTGAAAAATGCACATTCCTCCTGGAAATCCTCATCTTAAGTGGAAATCCGTGAAGCCCTAACTAGTTGACCTTTTATAACCGACCTTTACTGGTAGAAAGGGTGGCAACTAGAAACATGTAGAACCATAGTTGAATAAGTGTTTTACCTGAATATTTTTGCTGTATAGCAATTCAAAACTCTGTTTTTAGTGAGCCATATATCTAAATAAGAAATAGCTTCCGAATTGAAATTGGACGTAAAACGTAAAAATTCTGTTGAACTATTAAACCTATTCAACAGCATACATGCTACAAATTCATCACCCTTTAATAAAATGAAAATATCATCAAGGTATCTTGTGTAGTAAGCTAAACATTCAAACATATTTACGTCTTTAAACACAAATTCAGATTCCCAGTACGCCATGACTAGGTTAGCTACACTTGCCCCACATGGGGAGCCCATGGCTAACCCTACTTTTTGCAAGTAGAATTGTTGGTTAAATGTGAAAAAATTGTTAGAAAGAACCAAATCAAACAACTCCATCACTAAAGAAATGTCTTGGAGTGGGACATTATGTTTCAACATCATATGAGCCACCCACTCTATCCAAGCCTGGTGAGTAATTTATGTATATAGGTCCTTAACATCAATTGTGAGAAAGTTATAACTAGCTACATACTCCAAGATATTAATTTTGGCAAGGAATGACCAAGAGTCCTTACATATTTGTTCCTCCAAGGACACATATTTCTGTAACATTGAGTCAATGACCTTTGAACAAGCATAGGTCGGTGAGCCACGGCTGTCCACAAGTGGCCTCATAGGTGGATTTATGAGGCCTTTGTGGATTTTGGGTATTCCAAATAAGGATGGATACACTGTAAATAGTGTAATCATATAGTTCAGTAAAACTTGATCAATGCGGCCTTCAATAAACAAGTCGTTAAAACATGACTTAACTAAGCTATATGCTTTGTTAACCTCAGACCTAGAGCTTAGCTGGTATGCTTCATTACTCAGTAACTGATGCATTCGACCGATGTAATCACTTGTATCAAACACTACTAATCCCCCTCCTTTATCAGGTTTACACACCCGAATTTCTTGTGAATGAATGAACTTAATAAATTCACATTCATCACGGTAAACAGCATGCCTGCTCTTGTTAGTTAACCTATGTTTTACCATGTGTCTAAAATCTAATTCACACATGGTTTCAAACATTTGCAATACTGGGTGTAGTGGGGGATTAAATGTACTAGATGTACGGTACAGTTGTACTACTTCTGAATTTACACTATTTAAAAAAAGTATCTGAAAATTCTGTTTCCTAGTGAAAGATTTCAACTTTATAATTGTTTTCGCAATGTCAATCCGATGTTGAGGAACATACATATGTCCCTTAGCCAAAAAGTTGACCAGTTCGGAAGAAATTGTGCTAGTAGAAAAATTATATACTTTAAAATTCTTATCTTTATTAACTATAATAAGTGGACCTGGCCTAGTATGTTTTAATTCGTATTCACTATCCAATAAATTAGAAACATCATTTACACTTGAACATTGAGGAACAAGGGCTGACACTTGTTGACAATGGGAAGAAAACTCTGCAGGGAAAATCACTGCCTCAAACAGAGGATCTTCCCCAAACATTACTTGTAGCTCCTGGTTGGTTTTGACTTGGTCTTGTTGTTGTGCTGGTTCCTCTGCTGCTTCGGCTTGGCACCCGAATAGTTCACTTGCTGAAAAACCTGGTTCTCAGCTGTGTTGACATCAGACTGCTGTCTAGTGTTATTACTATAGAATACACGAGGACTATTTTGGAGCCTCTCACTCCTTCTAATTTCGGGAACCTCTGAACCATCCAGGCCACTTAGATTACGGATAAGTGAACACATGAGTGATATTAAGAACTGTAAATAATCTAGTGCACTGTACAAACATATTTGCAGACATAAACTGGGATATTTAGATTTACAATTATTGACTGTATTATACACAAAACACAGGACAAGGCAGGATTGCATGAGATACTTAATTTGAAAGAAAATAAGTGGATAGTCAAGCTCGGTGGATTATTTCCACCTGGCTTGAATGAGTACTTCTGAAACCCTGATTAATTCAATAATTGTATAATTGTTAATTGGTATGTATATGTATATATATGTATATATATATATATATATATATATATATATATATATATATATATTATATATGGTTTGTTTGAGAGAGATTTTCTCATTTTTGTTTTTGTTCGACTGAGGAAGGCAGCATTGCCGAAACCGGTCTGATTTATTTGGTGAATTTGATATATCTGTGTATTTTTAATACACTATGTTCTAGCTACAATATACTTTTCACACCGATTTGTGCTGGCTCTTTTTTGGTCTACTTCTAATATTCACCATCAACTTATGCAATACCTACTTAAAAAAACAACTTCTCATTCCTACCCAACATGGGTTTAGACCAGCCTATAGTACAACAACTGCCCTCCTCTCCTTCACTAACCTCATCAACCAAAACAGGAATTTAGGCAAACTAACATCAGACATATTTTTAGACCTATCAAAAGCCTTCGACATGGTAAACCATCCCAAACTTCTTGAGTCCCTCTCAGACCTTGGACTATCCAGTCACTCACTAGCCTGGTTTCAGAATTACCTACTAGGCAGACAGCAAGCAATCAGGTGGGATAACAAACTATCCACACTGCTTCCTATTACAACTGGAGTCCCACAAGGGTCAATTTTAGGCCTTCTACTATTCTCCATCTTCGTTAATGATCTCAACAGCATTACTCAAGATGCAACTGTCATACAATATGCTCAGAATTAGTCCAAAATGACAAAAAATACACTGATCCCACAGACATTGCCAACATCCTAGCTGACAGGTTCAGGGGCAAATATCTATCCCAGCAGAGTGCTACCCCTGACATCTCAGATGCTCAGGTGGCACAGCATCAATGGGACCAGACGGTGTCCCAGGCTACATGAACTCCAAGAAGAGCTAAACCCAAACATAAAACTACTGTTCAATCTCAGCCTTACTACAGGATATGTACCCAACAGCAACAGTGGTCCCTCTCCACAAAGGTGGTGCCTCAATGGACCCATAAGCCTGACTAGCTTGGTCTGCAAAGCTATGGAAAGGATCATCATGGACCTCATAAATAAAGATATTGGGGACCTACAGACACTGGATCCTACCCAGTTTGGCTTTGTTAAGGGCAGATCCTGCCTCTTAAACCTGGTTGACTTCTTTGAAACAGTCACCAAGGCCATAAGGTGGTCCACACAGCCTATCTGCATTATAGATAAGCTCACCAGCTTAAATATAAACCCCTATGTCACTAGATGGGTTGCAAACTGGCTCAAGGACAGAACCCACATTGTTAGAATTGCTGGAGCCATGTCAGACTCCAAACCAGTTACAAGTGGCGGCTCAGTCCTGGGACCTCTCTTGTTTGGTATATACAGGCCAACATGGAAGGAATGACTGCAAAACAGACAACTGGTGCCAGAGCCATGGCCTCAAGCTAAACGCCAAAAGTGTATAGTCATCCAAATTACCACATAGGTGGTAATCCATTAAGTAAAGAAGTAATTAGGGACCTGGGGACCCAAGTTGATAGCAATCTCTCATTTGACAACCACATGGCCAAAGTGGTTAGAAAACATTTTATATAGCCCACCTAATCATGAAGGGATTCACATCTAGATTAGGGACTCATCCCTCATCAGGCCCATACCAAACACCTGCAGCAACTGGAAAGACCCCAAAAGTACCTCACCAAGAGGATCAAAGGGCTCAAACAGATGCCATATGCTGCCCGGTTAAAGAAACTCCAGCTCTACTCAGTGGCATACCGCCTGCTCAGAGGTGACCGAGACTTGAACCTCAGCACTGAAATAAATAGGACATGCTGGAGGGACAGATTCATAACCCAGAGGCTCCCTTCACTCTGGAATAAAATCCCAGTCCAGGTTAGGCAGAGTCCCTCATTGACTCTTTTCAAGAGGAATCTTGATGAGTGGATGGGAGATCTATCACTTCTGTGTCACTGTTAGACAGAGGCACAGTATACTAACCTCAAAAGGGCATAGCAAAATTAATTTAAAATGGGTGTATGAACCTATGAACCTATGAACCTATGATGACTCAACATTAGTCTGTTCAGCCAGCAACCCTCTGACACTCCTCTCCATCACCCAAGTCTTCAAAACCACTGAAGCTTGGTTTCCCAGTAATAATCTGTTACTGAACCCCTAAAAGACCAAATTATTAATTTTCAAATAAAACAAATCCAACTTAGAAGAAGAAACTTTCGATATTATGTCTAGTGATGGTACCTTTATCTCCCCAGACTCCCACACAAAACTACTAGGACTGACCATTTACAACAAACTGAAGTTTGACCTACACATAAATCAAACTATCAAAAATATATACAAAAAACTTGGCTGTTTGTACAAAAATAAAACATATCTAACTCAACAGGGTAAAATTACCAAGGCTCAAACTCTGCTCCTATCCACACTTCTATATGCTGCTTCCATCTTCACCAACCTATCCAAAATTGAAATCACAAAACTAGACACTTGTTACAATCAAATTGCGAGATTTGCCACAATTGTTCCTTGCTGTTCCCACCATTGCGACTCACTACTTCAACTAAATTGGCTTGAACTTTCAAATCTCATTACCTTCTATCAACTAGTCTTAGCTCAGAAACTCCTACTATATCCTGAAAAAATACCAGCACTATCTAATTTGCTTAAATTACAAGAAACCCCCACATAACTATGCTCTAGTGGCAAAACATTAATCAAAATGACCAAATCCAACAACTCAGCAGGTGATTCCCTGTTTCCTAACTACACAGGTAAAATCTGGAACTCACTGCCCCCTGCTATTACCTCATCAAAATCAAGCATTAAATTTAAACAACTACTAAAAGAACACCTTATTATCAAATGACAATGTCCATGCCTCCCCCAGGGCTGACACTCTATACCTATTTCCTCAGCTCAGCAAATGCTCTATCAACCTCCTCATAGTAGCCAACTTCATCTACTAGCAGTCTTACTATGCTCTACACAACTTTATTCTGCTCTTTGTACTCCCTATTTCTTTCTAATATCACCATACTCAAAATACAATTCTTGGTAAATTATGCATATTCCTTGTAAATTACGCATATTCTGTTTATAATATTACTGGTCAAGTAAATATTGCTGTGCATACAACTAACATGTCCTTCTACTACATTTATATGCTAAAAATGTTTTTCTTTCTCTGTAAGATAACATTTTTTTTTGTATTTGGTCTTTGTAAATGTTAAATTACTTAGTTATATATTAACAAACTGTGGAGCTTTTCTCCCTGGGCCTCTGCAGAAAATGGACATGCATCCAGTTGGATTCCCCCTGTCAACAAATGTAAAATAAATAAATAAATAATAATAAATAAATAATATTATATGTTGAGCAAGGGATAACCTTTCCCATGTAGCATTTTCCCCAATCTTAACAGGATATTACTGTTTTTTTTTTTTTTATGGGGGGGCAACACAAGATAGGATGGGAATATTAGCCCTCTCCTCAAACTTGGGTGGTCAAAACCTGTGTCCAGCTGATGACAGATGCTTACAATGCATTATGGAAGAAAGCTCTGCCTAATGCACTGGGGGCTCAACAAGTTCTATGATTTATTTAAAGTTACAAAACTCACAGATGATTAGTAAGCTGACACTGTTTTGTCAAGATCTTTTACATGCTTTTAATGATGCCTTAATGCTTATGGGAACAAAGTCCTGGTGGATGGAAATATCCTCCATCACTCTATTTGCTCTTGGTGGGAGGTTTCCCTCCAATATTTAGACTTTTGAAAACTTGCCCTAATTTAAGATATTGGACACAATTATTCAGTCAAAATACCATTATACCCTGGCCCATATTCTAAGTAAAACATGGGGTAGGTACTCCTCATAAGACCTTCTACAATCAGTTATTTCAGGATGCACAAAACCTTAAGCTACACATGATCCCACCTCTAATTATCCATTTAATTCCTGTGACAAATATATGAATAAAGGCTCTGTAAGGAAAACATCTAGAATTCTCTTGGGACCAGTAGTCAGCAACAGAGAAATGCTGAGCGCTATGGGTATGAGAATGAGAAGTTCCAATAACCTCTTTTACCTGGAGCAAATTATTGCAAATATCTAGATATGCAACCCATTCTAGAAAATACTGCGCATTTGGTTGGTAATACCTCAACTCAATGTTGGAGATGTTTAAGGTCTTGGGTACTGGACTGGCTGCATATGTTCTGGAGCTGCCCTTTCCTGCAAATATTTAAGAATGATCTACAAGATGCAATGCTACAGCTAGGTCTAAATCCTGGATTACTTACTCACTTCCCATTCTTGTTTGGATTGGCCCACTCCATTAATGCATCCTGATCCCTGCAAACTGCTTGTAACTTGCTTTTGTTATTTGCCAAGAAATGTGTAACTAGAAGTTAGAAGAAGAAGAAGACCCTTCCTTTAATACAAGATCTGAAAACTTTAGTTTTAAATCTTCATCACCTGGAATTAAGATCCCTTGATTTATATAGGACTAGTTCCTCCTTAAAAAAGAGGGAGGTGCTCAACTCTTAGCTAGATGCTTGATTCTAGTTTAAAGGGGTATATTCATTACATAATACCCTCATGTTTGAAACCAGGGTCCAGCATCTTTTCTCTCTCCATTAGCTTTATGGGTTGGGAGGCACAAAACTCATTAATCCATTCCTCTCAACATAAAGCTAGCCTCCCAGGCTTCTCTTTCAATACTGTCCACCCCCCCCCCTTTTTTTAAATGAGCCACCATCCAGAACTCACAGCTTTTCTTACAGCCTCTGAATAAATTGCTTCTTTTAAATAGTTATAATTAATCTGATTATATTTCTTATATTCAATTTCTCACCTACCCATCATTCAGTAAGTCAGCCCAGAAAGCATAGTCCAAAGTTAGCGATCAGTTTCGATCCATTAACTGTTAAAGGATATTTTGTTACATGTAGATCTTTTTTTGCTGGTTGTGATTAAACTGTTAATAATGTATTTTTCATATGATTTATCTTAAATGTTTTTCTCTTTTAAAAGTATAACTGTTTTGAATGTCCAGTATTAGAGATATACCCAGTTCAATAACACAATAAGAGATAAAATAACTAAAACATTTGATGTGAATTTGCCGAGACAGAAATACCGGAACTTCAGAATGCCAAATAATGACATGTTCAATGTTAGTAGCACAAAAAGGTAGTGCATTCATTCCTCTGAGGTAGAAAAGTACCACAAATATGGAAATCGGTATACAGTGATGGTCAGGAAAATCACCCTTGTTCCCACTGTAGTGCAATCTCAGAGTTGGTATATATAAGTTGCAGAGGATGTGAGGTATGCAGCCCCCATATGCAGGAGTTGCCTTAAGTCAACTGGTGCCCTAGGCAGAGGGCACAATGGCACCCCCCACCACACCACCCAGTGCCCCCATCCTGTTCTCCCTACACCAAATAAATACTGGTAAAGTGCCCTCACTAAAGCGGCGCCCTAGGCGGCCGCTTAGGTGGCCTATGCCTAAGGCCGGCTATGCCTATATGGGGGGGTGGAGGGATGCTTGCCCCCTGCAAACTTTTTTGTAGCTGAGAGGAATGAATGCACTATGTTTTCGCTCTACTAATATTCAAACATGTCAGTAATTGGTATTCTCCAGTTCCGATATTTCTGCCTCGGCAATATGGTGTTCGGTCTTTAGGTAAGTCAATCTACTGAAATATATGTGTGTGTGTGCATGTGCACGCGTGGTGTGTGTGTGTGTGTGTCTGTGTGTGTGTGTGTGTGTGTGTGTGTGTGTGTGTGTGTGTGTGTGTGTGTGTGTGCGTGTGTGCGTGTGTGCGTGTGTGTGTGTGTGTGTGTGTGTGTGTGTGTTTGTGTGTGTGTGTAGAATTATTTTTCTGTACATCACAGAGCCACTAATTCCATATATACTACATTGACTACAAGTGGTTGAAACTCAACAAAAAAGAAAAAAACATTTTATGCAGGGGGCAAGACCCCTGCACACCCCATACCACATACTAATTATTTATACCAACTCTGAGATTGCAAAACAGTGGGGAAAGACATGCTAGCATTTTGTGATGAACCGACAGTTTGATAAAAGAAGCTTCCTTCCTAAAAGTTCAATATACTGAATGTACAATGAGACACACTGAACCCATTTATGTGTAAGTACAGGGGGTGCACTGCCCCCCCCCAATGAAAACACTATTTTTTTAAGGTTTTTTACTCTCAAAAACATTTGCTTTTAGGAGGGGTTGGCTATTTGTGATCACACTTTTGTGATGTAATCTCTAAAGATTCACAGAATTGTCAGGAAGCCTAACAGGAATGCAGAAATCTGATACACAAAACACTGCATTTGAATTACAAGATGAAGACTAAATTCACACTACACCATTCAACATGAAACCTCTGCTCCCAGTCCCAAACCCCCAGTATCTAAATATACTATGCCTGAGGCTACATGAATAACTCCAAGAAACAGGAAAATTAAAAATAAAAAATAAAATCACCTCTTTTCTTATTTTTCTTATTTTGAGCTGTGAAACCTCAAAGATTCGATCATATAACATTCAACAAGAGCATGTTTGATATGCTGAGATGGCAACAACATAAGTAAGTCACCATAAAGACAGGGTGATTGAAGTTTCAATAAAGCAGAAGTCAGTAAATCATATACTGTCACTATTTGATCAATGAGTTCTGTAAGACCTGAAGAATGCCACTGTTTGCTTCAACCTTAATGGTGAGAAAATAAAAAAACAGAAATGAGAACTGTGTGTACAATGACTGATTTGCACTCGACAGGAAACCAACATCTAGACAAAACACTTAGGAGTACTAGAAGACTATATTTTTATAGAAACAGTAAGTAATAAATGAAGTACTCCTGTGTGCTTGTAAAGCCAAACCAGGCTGTTCACAATTGAGTGCAGTTGCATAACTGCATTTTGCACACTCTCTGTAGTACACTGGCTGGCAGTACTACAGTTTAAACACATGAATCATGGTACTGACAGGCATCATACAAAGGAAAGCAAGTGTCTGTGATTGGTGCATAGGTATACAATGTAGCAATGCTGTACTATGGGCACTGCTGCTACTGACTAAATTACTGTATAGCATGGTAGAACTACATCTTAGAGCAAGAGTCAGCTACTTATTATGGTAAGCAATGCCTTACTAAGTAGCTCTTCCCTACTGTTCTGCACTCCACCATCATGCTCCATGGTGATTTGTAAAAATCTTTCATTAATTAAACTCAGTGACAGATCTAGCAACATTACATAAGGGTATCTGGCACTGCAATGGTTCTTATTTGCAAGATCTTAGGCCTGCTTCTTTGTATGGTGGTGCAGATAGTGTGGTTGTGGTAGCATTTTTGTCTGCTTGTGGACCACTGGAGACTCCATGAGGGGTAGGACACTTCCTATGAAAAATAATGGTTTAACTTTTTGTTTTGTTTTGTTTTTTTGTTTTTGAGCTGATGTTACAGCTCTTCTCCTTTTGCTGAGCCAGCAGGGAGCAGGAACTTGTGCAGTCATAAGCAACACACCACCTTTAGGTCTACAGTTCTAGCTTCATAACTTACCCAATGGGACAACAAGTACAACAAAAAATAAATGCTTTAAAAATATTGCCGTTAATACAACTTCAGTTATTTAAATCAAACCAAAAATCTAGGTGCTTTTATCTCATTTCATATAACTGAGACACCTTCAGAGCTAACAGTTTTCACAGATTTGAACTTTATATAGACAAACAGACAAACAGTTTGTCATGTGATTCAGTCATGCAATGCCATGCAATCAAAAACTAAGGGCCGGATTCACGAAGGCTTGCACGGAGTCTAAGAGTAGAGTAAGACTCCATGCAGCCAACATGTCTGCCGAGCGATCCAGGAACAGCCGGTAGGGGCGTGCAACTGAGCTGTCCAAACTAGTCCTACACGGACAGGGCTTGGATATGCAAATTACCTCAATTGCAGGTGAAAGCTATGCAAATAAGGTAAATTTGTGATCCAGGAAGCCCGAACCTGTCCGAGTAGGAGTAGTGTTATTTACAGAAATGTACTCAGTTGATAACTGAGTACGGTTCTGCAAATAGCAAAATGGAGCCGTGACAGATGCAAAAAAAGCATGCATTTACAGGAGGAAGCATGCCAATGGCCAAAATATGGCCATTGGCAATGGGAAGTGATGCAAAATAGAAATAAAATAACTTTTTTTTTTCATCCCGATCTCCGGGGTTTAACCGTAGCGCAGTGCCGCGCAAACGCGATGCGCCCTAAAAACGAGAAAATGAATAATTAAGATCCACAAATGTGGATTTTATAGCTAAAATTAATTTACAATGCAAGTGAATGGCAGGCTGAAGACAACATGGCCACCGAGTAGAGGTTGCTAAGGGGGGAAGCTCATTCTAAGAGATGTAACCAAGCATTAGTAGGCAATCCTATGCAAATGAGAGTTAGGATAGTGAATCGCAAGTTTACATAGGAAATGAGTGTAGGAGTAGGATAAGGAGAGTAACAGAGTAGAAGATAGGTGACATCACGAGGGGGGTATGTATGAAAGAAGTGAGGCTCATTGGAGCAGAGTGTCATGTGTCAGCTGACAATTACATATTATTGAAAGAGGTGTGTCAACAGGTAGGCTAGGTAAAGTCAAGAAATTGAAGGTGTATGCCGTGGATAACACCAAAGTTTCTTGCTGAGTGTGCATGCGCACTTGTGCGTGCCAGTAAACCCGAGTAAGACATTGTGCGTGCATGTAAGCTTGAGTAAGCATATGTAAAGCTGTGCAAACAGTTGTAAGCATGTTTGCACCGGTGTACACGCATTTTAACAAGAATAAGCAAGTTTTAGTTTGTGTAAGCATGTGTGTGCACGTGTTAGCTGCTGTGCGCGTGTTTGCGTTTGTGTGCGCGGTGCTCCCCCCTGAGGAAACAAAGGAAAAAGGAAGCACACCAAATAGTAGGGAAGTTACCAGGGAGTACTAGCAGAGCTAGCAGGTGAAAACAATCAGAATCAGGCAATTACCCAGGCAGAACACTAGCCCAGCCCAGCACTTAAAACTCTGCAAACAACAGTCCATTATGTTTCTCTCAAGAGACACTGCAACACTGTAGTAAGCTAATAGAAGTGAAAACTGAAAAAGCTTTACTGAGACAAAAACTGTTAGGGGCTGCCATTGCTGTTATAAGGTGACATATGCAACATACTGAGGGTGGTGATAATGCAAATGCTGCTGGACAACCCACAGTGAGGAGACGAAGAAGAGTGTACAGGCCCAGGGTAACCTAACAAGTCATGTGTGATGCCCAGGGCATAATACTGAATGTGTGTGCTGGCTGCCCTGGAAGCTACCATGATTCCCATATCTGGCATCTGACACAGCTGTACCAGACATTTGCCAATGGGGACATCCCATATGGACACCTAGTGGGGGATGCTGGCTATGCACTGGAGCCGTGACTGATGACACCCATCAGAAATGCACACACACCTGAACAGGAACTCCATAATGAGGCACACACACAAACACAAAATGTAATCGACCATGTGTTTGGGCTGCTCAAGTCATGGTTCCGGTGCCTGGACACATCTGGTGGAGCCTTGCAGTACTTACCAACTACATGTACCCAAATTGTCATGGTATGTGCTATGCTTTATAATATGATCCTGCGAAAACAGCTGCAGCAGGACTAGCATAGGCCTGGGCCAAACAGCCCCCCACCATTGCCAAGGCCATCACAGGCAGGGTGTGACTCAGAGGAGGAACAACCTGAGCCTGCCCCAGTAGGCAGAAGGAGGTGTGCCTAGTATGCTTTGGCCTTGGCAAAGAGGCAATGCATAGCACATACACTGGCTCAGTAGGAACTCTGGAAATGATACCACTCTCTGACCCACACATATAGTAAAAAGGATGCCTACATTGACACTACTTGCTTTCAAACATGTATAGGGAGTGTAATATGTGCATCCGACATAGGCAGCCCTCCATCAACACCTGAGGCATGATTGCCATGTGTTAAGCAATATAAAGCAGTGCTAAACAACATTTACCACCATGTAGTATAGTATATGTAAACAAATTCGCACACACCAACTAGTAAAAATGTGGTCAATGTTGAGTAGTATTGGCCAACGTCCAGCAATGATGGTTAATATTGAGCAATGTTGGACAAGCTGGGTCTAAGTAGGGCATAGCTTAACAAAAGCCAACATGCTCATAGTTGCTCTACTTGCCCTTAAGCAGTCTGGTCTTCTCAGTATGAAAATATAAGTGGAGACGGGCCTCGAACCCAGGATACTGTGCACTATAGACATAGTACTAAACCATGACAGTATTGCAGTGGTTAGTCTGTATGAAGAAATGTTGATAAGTCTGTGCAAAGTATTCCATGGAAACCCTGCAGGCACAGCATAATGCCTGTCGAGTTATGACACAATGGTGAGTCCTGCAGTAAGAATAGAACCTGACTTTCAACACACACAGTAGAAATGTTAATATTGGACATGTACACATACATCAACAAATGTAGTGGACCTCAGACAGCAACATACTGAAAGGTCACACTGGGCATGCCTCACAAACTTGAATACATGAGACAAATGTCAGGCAACATAACAATGACAGTCTGAACTGGGCATGCTCACACACTTAGGCCATGTTGGAGTACATCAGTGGGCCACACATATCAGGCAGTTGAATGTGTTAACCCAGGAACCTCTCACTATCCAGCAAGCTGCCCTGTGCACACACTTATATGACAACAAACACGTATATAATATAGTGGAACTCTGTCATAATCAAATATGTTCTGCAGATACCTAAGCGGTTCATAGAAAGTGGGAAAGCAAAGATGATAAAAACCTGCAAACAGTATCAGCAGTAAACATTGTGCATCATGAACATTATTATAAGTTCAGAGGTTTATACTAGGCTATCTGCCCTAGGGCATGTACAAGCATAGCCAGAGTGTGTTTGGCTTCTGAAACCCAGTCAAATCAGAACACTGTGCCTGTGAATAGTAGGTCACACAAGATAGCCCATTTACGTTTAGTGCATTGTGCCTCTGTCTAGCAGGGACCCAGAAGATATCCCATGGGTAAACATATGATCACCCATCCACTTGTCAAGATGTCACCTGTAGGTGGTCAGTGGGTGGCTCTGCCTATGCAAAACTGGGACTACACTCCGCAGTGAGTGGAGCCTTTCAGATAATAATCTGTCCCCCCAGCATGTCCTATTAACATCTGTGCTGAGGTATATGTCCCTGGAGTGTGTAGCTCCAAGGGAGTTGGCTATCCTGAGGTGGAGCATGTCCATTAATTCTGAGTTAGATATTGCCTTAAACTACAGGCACACAACACATCCGTGTAGGTGGTAAGTGACTGTGTAGAGCTGGAATTACTGTATCTGAACTGTGCAGGGCATCCGTGTGAGTCCCTACATTTGCTTGATGAGTAACATTTGTGGCCATTACAGTTGCTGCAGGTGTTGGGTAAGGTACATCCCAAATGTGGCATAGTAACCACGCACGGTCGTGATGAGTATACGGGCACAATGACGACACGTGATCAACATGTGAAACCATGTGGGATATGGTGGGCTATGTAGAAGTACTGTCTAACCACTTTGGCAATGTGATTGTCAAAGGCAAGAGTACGAACAGGTTGTGTCCCCAAACCCATAACAACTACTACCATATGTAATGGATTACTACCTATGTCGTAATGTGTGGGCATGTTGTCATTCTCAAAGGGGATGACTATGCAACTAATGGCATGTAGCCATAGGCCATGGCTCAGGCAGCAATCATCATATCTCTGTGAGACCCTGTATGAGTATGCATGTGCCAGCTGGAGAGTTGAATATGGCACCCAGTTTGCATTCATCTGCGAACATGGGCAGCCATATCCCTCCTGTGATAGCCTGTACATCACACAAATATATATTGAACATGAGATGTCCCAGGACTGAGCCTTGTGGGATGCCATGTGTAACTGGTGCATAGTCAGACATGGCACCTGCAACACTGAGCATGTGGGTGCTATCCCTGATCCAGGTAGCAATCCATCATGTGAGATATGTGTTGATATTGATGCCAGTGAGCCTATACATAATGGCCAAGTGGGGTATTGTGTTGAAGGGTTGTGCAAGGTCCAAGCAGGCTGTGTGGACAACCGTCACAACACTGATGGACCTGGTAACTGTTTAAAGAATATAAACAGGTCCAACAGGCAAGATCTGCCCACAACATTGCTGTAATGTGTAGGACCCAGTGTCTGTAGGTTTCCCATGTCTATGTGCATGAGTCCCATTACAATACGCCCCATAGCTTTGCAGAACAGGCTAGTTAGCCTTATAGGCCGATATTGTCTGTGGTCTGTTGTGGCAGTATTCAGTGGAGCTGGACCACTATCGCTGTATGCCATTCCATGAGTACAAATCTTGCAGTAACTCTGATAACGAACAGTGACGTAATGTGAGGGTTACGACTGTCATGAAGGCTGTGTACAACACAGGCCCGGACACCATCTGGTCCCATTGATGCTGTGCTGTCCGCTGTGAGGAGGGCAGCACTCACCTGTTTATTCATGATGTCAGGAAGGTTACACTCTGTTGGGATGGAGAGTACCTCCTTAGGGGGGAGACATCTGCACTGAACCTGTTTGCCAGGATGTTGGCAATGTCTGTGGGTTCAGGGTATGTTCATTCAGTATGCAGTAACACACAGCATATCAGAGGGTGTCCAGCCAGGTACCTGAATTAACTGAAGAAGGCCTTGTGAGTGTCCGATGTGTCTGGTGCAATTGTCCATTAGAAGCAGGCCTGACATAAATACACGAGTGATTGTAGCTGTCTGCTAGTACAGATCACAGATGCCTTCCCTGTCTGGGATTGTGCTCTATCATGTAGTAGCTTTCTCCTTTTGTTGTATAGCGTATTAATGGCCAGGGTCTACCAGACAGGTCCCCTGCCATTGGAGGAGTGAGTCCAGGTGTTATTTTGGATAGCACGATCCATGCAGTCCACTAGGTGTCCATAGAATGTGTAGGTAAAGGATTCAGCAGTCTGAGCCATACTTACCACTGACCCAGGGTCTCTGAAGGATACCACTGTGGTATGGAGAAGTGTGACATTTGCTTTTGGGAAGTTCACCAAGATTACCCAGGATGGGTGTGGGGACAGGATATGGATGTCCAATGAGATAAAGTATGTTCTGACCTTACCAATGAGGGGTATATCGCAGGTGTGGAACATAGAGTCCCCATGTTGGTGATGATCATGTCCAATATGTTGTCCCCTCTTGTGGGTGTGGTGACCGGTTGTGCCATAGCATATGAGTTTACGAATAGTAGCAACTGTTGGGCGAGGGTGTTGGGGCCTGAGTACTATCCCCAGTCAATGTGTGGGTATTTGACGTCACCCAATATAATGGTGTTTGGGGAGACCTTCATATTGTCCAGTGTTCCCCGGAAAGCCGAGTGTGGTTGCTATGTTTGTGAGTGTGGTCTGTAGCAGACAACAAACCAAAAGGCAGATTTGCACAATGTTAGGTGCATATGTATGGTCTGTGATGCTTTGTGCAGTGCTACCAACCCAGAGGTATGTGTATCTGTGATGTATATGGATGCTCCCCCTATTTGTGTTGGCCATTCCGAGTTATGTGGTCAGAAAGCATGGTAAGAAATATAACCTGGTAGTGCTGGTGTGCATGTGGGAGCCTGAACCATGTGTCTGTTAGTGCACAGATATTGCTATTCTCCATACTGAGGAGATTCCTGAGTGGGCGCAATTTGAGGGTAATACATCTGGTGTTGAGCAGCATTACCCTCAGTGTCATGTACTCTGTAATGTCTATGGAGATGGGTCTGCCTTTTGAGCCCCGCTTAAATAAGGCAGTATGGTGGCAGCATGTGACTTAGCCAATATTCAAAAGTCCAAGGGTGACAGGTGCAAGCTGTCCATAGGGAAGCTACGTGGCATGTTGAGGATGTTACCCAGGCTGACAGACACTGTATCCCCTTTGAATAACACCAATATGTTAGCCAACTGTTAAACGTGATCAGTTTGTTGGTATACTGAGACATCATACTTGGTGAGTGTAAGATGCTAGACAAGGTCAGGGTCATACTGGCCTGGGCTACATGATCAGAGAGGTCCTCTATGTATCATGTCATGTGGTCCAGGGAGGAACATCTGAGGTTGTACGCACCAGCATGGACAATGATGGTGCCAGTCCTGGACTTGCTTTGGAGTGACCTGAGTACATGTGTTATGTGGCAGATCCTGGCACCTGAGAGACAGCTCAAAGTGACTATTCCCTTGTTTGGCCTGGTGAGTGGGACATCAGTGTGTCTGACATTAAGTGTCACCTATTACAAGTGTATCACGTGTGTTGTTTAGCCCGAAGGGCAGTGACTGTGCGGCACACTGACATTGTGAATTATGTGATATGTGGGTATTATAGTGGGGTAGCAGTTGTTTGTGTGTCTGCTTTGGAGGTCTCTGCTGCTTAGGCAGAGTGTATGTAGAGCCTCCAAGTATGTGTATGTGTGATAATGTGGTTTGAATGCTGTCGCTATCGGTGAATGTGAGACTGATATGTGGTGTGTGTGGTCACCTTCACCACCTGATAGACTATGCCAGTCATGGATCGAGAGAGCTCAGCCTCCTGTATGTCAATATTGTTGCATCTCTCACATATATCTGAGTGTGTTGGGAGGAGAAGAGGGTTGTCTGTGTACATGAGGCAGATGTGACATTGTGTCATAACTACAATATTCACTAGCTGGACTGGAGAGTACAAATGAAACCGACCCCTGGACATGCCAGTATATTATGATGACATACTCTGTAGCCTGATCACAAAGGATCAGTAGGGTAAGTGTGTAAAAGAGTATAACCGGGATTAGTGCTCAAGTTTGTTGGTGTTTTGTAAAGAGTAGCTGAGAAGGAGTCCAGACTGAGAATCATGACATGTCCTTCAGCTATGTCATAAATAGTAATGTACACTCATATATGTCCTGAGTCAGGGCCAACTGTACCTTACTGACAATGCCGACATCCTGCCAGACAGGCCCATATATACATACCCACCTCCCACTGACGATAGTCCCTGACATCATATCAGGAGATATCACATGTAGAATGGCTGAACAGCTCCCCCCAAAGCCAAAAGCATGGCAGCAATTGGATTACATTGTTTCCCAATATGTGTCATGCATGCACTACAGAACAAACAGACCCTGCACCTGAACAGTCTGTTGAGCCTCACCCACTCCACAGGATCTGGAACCGTTGACTGTGTTACAGCAACATATGGCACTCCCCACAAGTGTGGGTGCACAACACACAATGGGAAGTATAGTCCAGTAAGCCTTTAACGTCTGATCTACAAGGCCATGGAGTGCATCATGGCTGGCATCATAAACAGAGCTATTGGAAGCTGACAATCACACAACCCTACCAACTGTGGTATGTTCATGTGCAGATCATGGTTCCCAAACATGCTACACCATTTGCAAGGCAGCCACCCAGGACATACATCACTGAACAGAGCTACACATGTCCCACATAGACTTTGAATAGCTCTTCATCAACATCACTGACACATGTTGTATCCATAAAACCAATAATCTGTGCATAGATATGTGTTGACATATGAAGGGATGTCAATGTGTCCACAGATAGATCACACAAGGTGAGACTCACAGGATCCTGTTCAAGCTGTTGATACCTGCCGACCCACATGTATCATTCCTGGGATTGCATAAAAGAAAGTGTACACACATTACCATGTCCAGTCTGATGATGTCAGCATCCTACGAATATACCAGGAGAAAAGAAACTACGCAGTAAAGCATATAGCGCGCTGTGTTAATGTGTATTTCTCTAGTATCATAATAAAGTTAGGTATGAGTTTGAATCCTGCAAACACTGACAGTGTGTGTGGGGGAGTGTGTCTGTATGCGTGTGATTTCCTTTGAGTGGAGTAGCCTTTTTGGAGACAGGGAAAACAGGTACATCTTTCTTTGGAATGTCTGATGATGTCAGCATCCTACAAATATATCAGGAGAACTAAAACCACCCAGTAAAGCATATAGCGCGCTGTGTTAATACGTATCTCTCTAGTATCATAATATAGTTAGGTAGGGGTTTGAGTCCTGCTGATAGTGTGTGTATATATGTGTGATTTCCTTTGAGAGGAGTAGCCTTTTTGGAGACTGGGAAAACACAATAAAAGAGGTACATCCCTCTTTGGAATGTCTGATGATGTCAGCATCCTACAAATATATCAGGAGAACAGAAACCACCCAGTAAAGCATATAATGCACCGTGTTAATGCGTATCTCTCTAGTGTCACAACATAATTAGGTGGGGTTTGAATCCTGTGAACGCTGACAGTGTGTGGGGGGTGTGCGTGTATGTGTGTGATTTCCTTTGAGAGGAGTAGCCTTTTTGGAGACTGGGAAAACACAATAAAAGAGGTACATCCCTCTTTGGAATGTCTGATGATGTCAGCATCCTACAAATATATCAGGAGAACAGAAACCACCCAGTAAAGCATATAGTGCACCATGTTAATGTGTATCTTTCTAGTGTCATAACATAGGTAGGGGTTGGAATCCTGCAAATGCTGTGTGTGTGCCACAGGTGGTCAATGTAGTGTGGGTGTTGCTTTTACAATGGTATGACATATGATTAAAACAGTATGTGCATTGCACGCATCGGGTATCTGCGTGGTAAATAAATATGTGTACATGTGACCTCAATCAGTACATAGGTGTGAAGCCTGCATACTACATGAATACAATTGTTTCCTTCGACAGATTGTGCCGCTGCTTCTCAGATCATAGGTCACATATGTATGTATGCGACAAGCCCGGCCACTGTAGTGATCTGTGGCCAAAGTCATCTGTGCCACACACACCCATGACACGTACTATAGAGTACTGTGAGTGAGGGTAATTGCCTGGGGTATATGTCAGACATGTTCATACACAACAATGACTGGCAATAATGGACAGTCATTATAGGTGTACAACAGCCCTGTGGATATGCATGCAGGCTTCTAATGTGTTATGTGAAACACCGATGGACCCCACAATACCTATGGATATGTGGATACCAAGGGACAGATGACATAACACGTGTCTGTCTGTACACATTGGTACCCAACATACATGTTGAGGGCTACCACCAATGTGGTACTGTCGGGATGGTATGTCTAGTAAATGTTGATGACTCTGCCATAGTCGGCTTACTACTATACAGCATGTATTGGACAACAGGCATCTGTCTGTATGATACCCTTGTGTAGGATATGCGTCCCATCCAGGGAATGCAGTGTAGGCCAATGCATGCATTTCCAGATGTGGATGGACATATCTCTAGTGTATTTGCATGTACCTAAGAGGGCTATATGCCACACAGGTGTGGTCCCAGGAACATGTGGTGGTCAATACCACTGATTACTGTTATAGTATAGTCCCGGAAGGATCCAACTGTTACTGAGTTCCCTACAACTGTGTGTCATTTGTCAGGACATCATCTAATGATTGGTTATAGTCATGCTGTTGAGGTGATGTATACTACCAGACTGCAGATCATTGACAGATATCAACAGTATCACCCACAGCATAGTGTCAACCCATGTCATACACACATCTGTACCCATGTTAGTACATATCTGTAGTAGAATGCATACTGGCCATCGAAAGATACCATGAGATGTTAACAATGTGTACAACAGGGTCTGTCGCACATCCCATGTGTCCACTATGCACGTACATTCAGAAAGTGCGCACACACCATGTCCACAGATGTACACCTGCTAATTTGTAATGTACACATCACACATGTACTGTCCACTCACTAACACATGCTGGCAACACTGTACACTTCAGCCAAGTGGCACATGGGTGGACAATACATACTCAGACCTAACACTGGTGTAAATAATGCTACAGTGACTATCAGAGCTGTGATGCATAATGCCTGCTCAGATATACCTACAAGGATATCATTACACTTTCCTGTTGGCAACTTGCTACTATTGCTACACTGCTATAATGTCACGCTGTGCATCAGAACCATGTTAGCCTATTTCTGCATCAATGTTACAGATGACAGGAGGTGGCACAGGTGTCATCATATGCACAGGGTGTGTTGTTGGTTTGCCAGAGCCCGACATTGACCCATCCAATCGACATGTCTGTGTGTGTGTGTGTGTGTGTGTGTGTGTGTGTGTGTGTGTGTGTGTGTGAGGGACAACAGTACAGCATGGGCCAATGTTGATGTAATGTGTGTGTGCATGTGTGAGCCCTAGTTGTTTGGTTAATGTGTGTGTGTCTGCATGCACACAACTCCACCATGTGGCTGCCATATACGGGCGGTTGTGGGATAGCCACAGACTGTACCTGCTAGGCCATACAGATCACTGTCTCTGGCCACGGACACGGTACCTGTGCCTGGCAGGGGTGCTACAGGCAGTATTGGGTACCAACCCTGACTCTGTGCTATCATCAGAGGCAGAGGTATGATGACTGGACCCATGTCCCTGCTGGGACTGGCCAGTGCCACGTGCACGTGGTCTAGTAGAATGGTCAATGGACAGGCCAGCCCCAGCATTGCTGGGGCTGGTACTGCCACTACGGGAGTGGCTGTGATCTGTGGTCTGTTCCCGATGACTGCCAGCTGATGCTGTTGCTGGCATGCATCCGCGTCGGCTTTCCATCCATCCCACATGGTCCTGACTCATGGCTAACACATTGTGGAGGACATCTAATGTCTCCCTCCAATGGCTATTAATGACCTCGGTGTAATTCCGGATGGCACCGGCAAGGTCACGGATGCTGTCATTGATAGCAGTGTAATGGGCCCTCTGCTCCTTTAGTCCCTGTCGGGTGTACCGTTCCATACATGCCTGTGCCTGCATTACAGCCCAGAACATTCTGGAGGTTGTAATACCTCTGGGGGCACGTCTGCCAGGGGAAATATGACCAGTGGTGCTCCCCCGAGAACCCCTGGACATCTGCCTATGTGGTACCATTCCTGTAATCCGGCTAAGGCTGCTGTGAGGGGATGCATGTGCCATGGGTACCACACTCTCCTGGTTAATGCCGACTGTATGCTGTCCCTCAGCTAAGGCCATTGGTGATGAGGGATGTATTGGCAGTATGAGTGTGCGCATAGATGGGGTTGAACACTGTGTATTGTCGATTGGTGGACCAATGACAGACCCTGTCAGACCTTCCTTTGCCACAATAAATGTCTCATCATCTCCACTATTAGTGGCAGTGACATCAGGTTCCCTGCTGCATTCAGACACCCCCCAACTCAGCACCTGTGGAAGGAAGACAGGAAACACACTTCACAATCTGTACATGATGTTAGCACACATGCACACAAGGACACATGGACACATGAACACATGAACACATGCACACATGCACACATGAGCACATGAACACATGCACACATGAACACATGCACACATGCACACATGAACACAAATACACTGCTCACCATAGTGCACACACACACACACACACACACACACACACCAGCAATCCAACACTTACACAATAGTGGGTGAAGGTGGGTGACAGTATCACAAGGCAAACAGTCACCTCACACGTGTCAGCATGCAGAATATGTGTTGCTCAATACTATGCAGTGCAAGTGTAGATGGCCCTATTTAATGACATTATACATGGCTTTGATGCATGTGTGTAGTTTTTCAGTGATTGTCTACACCCTGGAACACAATGTGTACATGGACACAACATTGCTGTGCAAGTATTATCTACTCTGCAATGTCCTGTGCACCATCACTCAATGGTATACATACCATGGTTGCATGTGTTATCTGTGTGACACATAGATTGCCATGTCTGATTACAGTGTCTGTGTCCATAGCAAATAATAGTGGGCACAGGTGTAGCAAATGCATGCAATGTACAGACATGGGATGAGTGGTGCATGTAGATGTGAAGGAATCCCAATCCTCGACATGGCCATTGTACAGTGGTTATGGTGAATGTGGGACATATTGCAGATATGTCGGTGCCAGCCATGACATAGCATGCTACATGACTGCAACATTAAACACCACACATACCCAATGTGTGTCATGTGACCTATACACCCAGTAGCATTCCAGGACATATATGTGACTCTTTGTACAGATGGCGTCAGCTGTGCATATTGTGTATACTGGCATATGTAAGCACACACACAACATGCTATGCATATTGTGTATTGGTGCATATGTTTGCCCACACACAACAATGAGGTGCAAAGCAAAGACTGCTATGTGTAGTACTGTGGTCACTGTAACTGGATGGGGTGTAGTACCATGTGCCATCATCATCATCATCATCATGCATCTTGTGGTCACTCACTGCTACTACTGTGTGACAGACCACCGCCTAGCATGCTGTACCTGAACTGCAGTGCCATGGCTATGTTCACTATTACACAGCCACTTTGTACATGGGTGTATGAGGTGCCCAATAGGGAGCATTGCCTAACGTGACTGTGTTATGTGTTGAAGAGTGTTGCACAGCCCCATGATAGGCCTCTACCCCTGAGGTACATCATGTGTGTGTGGATGACATGTGGGATACTGAAGTGTGACCTTACAGTGGGTGTGTGGTTACGCCATATGTAGCATGTCTTTGGGTACTGCGTATGACAAACGTGTTATATTGTGTACAGGTGTTGCAACTATGCCTATCCAATGTGCAGTATGGGGTTGCCACAACTGTGTTTTATGCCCTGTGTATTGCATGTCAGTGAGGCAGCTACTGACATTACTGAGCTGTGCAACGTCTTACAGCAAACATGCACTGCATGCATTATGCGTGGGTGTGTTATGTGTACATGGCCTACACCTCACCTATGACATGCATATTTCATTACCAACATTGCAGTTATGACACACTCACCAGCATGGATCGGCTGCCCTGCTGTCGCACCAGAGGGACCTACGAGAATATGAGAGAGTTCGTCAGTGGCCACAACTGTGGCATTGCTACAGTGGCTATGCTAAACTGCAGTATAACAACAGTCAACAGTCACAGGTGTAGAGATATTATCTGAAATATCAGTATTGCACAACACTAGGCAGCAGAACTGCTAAACACACAGTACACATCTCACGCAGACATAATCTAACAATACAGTTAACTGTCATCTACAGATAGGGCATGTTACCTGCTTGCTCCAGGTGAACGTGCTGGGTGGCTCCAGCCTCCATGACAACACATGTCAGAGGTTGATGTTGCTGTTGTCCAGGAGCCACCACGCTTAGGAGCAGCTCCTCCACTCTGGTGAGGGGGGGGGGTGAATGGCCACCCCACCACCTATGGCAAGCTGTTGTCTTTGGATATCAGATGCATGCTGCCAGACATGTCTAATTAAATCACTGCAGTGATGGCGTACTTGCTCATATGTCCGGTTATGCCTGCCTATGTCATTTACCCGACGAACAAGTTCCTGCCACAGTGCAGTCCACTCCTGCTGGTGCTGGCTGCTTCTAGAGAACAGCATAGTGTACTGCTGCAATAGGCTTTGCAGTATCACCTCTTCCTCATCTGCTGTGTACGATGGGTTGTGTTGTTGGGCCATCTGATTGAAAACGATATGAACAATATGTGTGAGTGAGTCCTGTGGCACACTTTACACCTTTAACCACAGATATCACTTTACTGACATATATACCATCCTATTGTCTGTCAGAGGTTACACACGTTCAATACCACTTATTGGTTCTCAGGCCACAACTAACTAACAGTGCCTGGCACACTCTATATATCACACCACTATACAACAGTATCCGACACACTGTTTGTGACTCATTGCACAACCTCAAGATGGGTGTATATCACACCAATGCACGAACAGAGATGTCATCCATTGCAATGGATGTAAAGTACAGGTACAGTAATACCAGTCAACAACCCTAGTCATTGATGCCATAGCCCTGCCTAACAGATGTGTACAGTTGTTACTATAGGTGGCATACTGCTGTAACAGAGTATATATGTTGCTGGATACACACGTATACCCTGTAACACACATATGATTGCAGCCATTGTACAGGCATAATTACACACACATCAGACAAACATACAACACACCACTGTATGCCAACACAGATGAGCATTACCTGTGTACCATACAGTACTGTGTGCCACTACTTACACACCCTTATGCCTGAGTTTTGTCCTCTCTGCAGACTACAGGAAACACACATGACAGTGTTTCAACAAGCAATGAGAACACACACCATACTGTGCTGTTTTGGCCTACAGCTTCAGGTAGTACTACAGTACATATGGGAGTTGGATTCACCAGCAGTACCACTCACTAAGCATACATGTATTGCTTTAGCCTACAATGAGACACCACATTCATCAACAAGGAACTACGTCAAATCATATGCCGTACTACTATGTCTGCCTAACAGTACATTACACATTATTTGCTGTCCTCACAGCTAGGATAGATACTACCATGTCAGATACAACTTCACACTAAGCTATCACACCTTTACAGACCTTGCACACATTCAATGTTACACTTATTCAACCTCACATAGCAGGTATTGCATTGAGTACCTGTGTGAGTGCATAGTGTCATAGGTAGGTAATATGCTGTTGGCCCTAGGGCCTAAGGCAGCCTAGCCATCTGCTACCCTGGCCTTTGACACACATGTACTTTGATTTCACTTGCCCCTGCCAACCAGAACCACAGAGGTGATTCCTGGGGTGTATTACCAATCTCCCACACAATCATCAGGGGTATTTATGACAAATGCTAAGGAGGAGCCTTGTTTGCTATTGCTATGTGGTCTATTCCAGTCTATGGCATATCTCTGAGATGGGAACCTATCCCTCCAGCATGTACTGTTTAGTGAGCTGACAAGGTTTAGGGCCCTAGAGCGTGTATCCCAGAGGGATTGTGATATGTTGCCATGGTGGTTGTCACCCAGCTATGGGTGTGACATACCTCTGTATGTCCGGCAGAGGTCACCTCTGTGTGGCCAGTATGCAATACAGTGTAGATGTGGTTTTGTGAGTCAGTCTGCATAGGGCATCTGTTTGAGGCCAGTATTACCATTTGGGAGGTATGTCTGTGGCCTTTTCACCTGGTGTAGTTGTCATGTCAGGTACATACCACACAGGGCATTGTGATGAGTAGAGGGGAACACTGCCCTATATTTCTATAGCTGACACAGCTGCTGTCATGACACATACCACACAGACTGATTACAGGTGTAGTGTGGCACTGTCTTCATCAAAGTGGAGGCTACTGTCCACCTGTGTCCCATGTTCCCTTATCACATCTTCACTGTTAGGTAGATCTCTACCTATGTGGTAGTTAATGGGTACAGTGTTTTGGAAAGGAGGAATGGCACTGCAGTATCAACACTTGTCTACAGTCCATGCCTTGATCACCACACACCTGTTGCAGTACATATGACCCCGTGTCTCTCTGTCTCTCCCTCTCTCTCTATATGTATACATATATATAAATATATATATATATATATATATATATATATATATATATATATATATATATATATATATATATATTATATATAAGCATATCTATACACATACATGTACACACTCATTGCTGTACACAAGGATGTACATATAGGCACATGTACAGTCCACCTTTCATGGTGGGGGTATCACTTATGCGACAGTTGTGAGATGTACAGTTATGTGATTATATTGCACAGTGTTGTGCAGAATGCATGTGGGTGTCCTCAGCCCATGTAGCATTAGCAGGCCTCACTGGCTGTAACACAGCAGATCTGACAAATCAGTCCCACATCATTTAACTACCACATGACATATATCAGCACTGCATGCTGTTTTCTAGGCCACACACTACGACCTACATAGATATATGCACATATCAACCTTCAATGATAGATATATGACCACCCTTCACTAACAGTTGCAGTATGACCCTTGCCCTATGCACATGTGCAGATACAGATAGATACATACTGCTGCCACACATGGATGATTTGCAGTGTGTAGAATACTCTTCAGGAACATCTACTACATGCCAACACATACATGTGAGTTACATACCTTACCTTTGTATTTCCCTGCTCCATGTGTTACGGCTTTGTAGGTTTTTATTTTTTTTGTTTTTTGGTTGTTTGTTTTGGGTTTCCCCCCTCTTTTTTTGGTTTATGTCTCAGTTTCTCTCTCTGTTGTGTCTCTGTCTCTGTCTGTGTCTGTGTCCGTGTCTCTCTCTCTCACTCACTCTCTCTCTCTCACTCTCTGTCTCCCAGCACCTGCAATGATAGAATTGCATGTGTGGACTGCAGGTACAGCCTGCTTTTCTAGGTATCTGCACTTGTGCATGTGACAGCCTCTGCACCAGTTGCTGCCCACCATTCAGTAATTGCATGCAGCCTGCTGTGTGGTGATTGCATTACTCACTGTGATTGCAGCCCACTGCTATAAAATGCTAGGTTAGGAAGGCGTAGCCCTTTCAGCTTCCCAAGGTGGGGCCCATGCTTGTTTGCTCTGGACACTGTTGTGTCAGTCAGAAGGTTGGTATATGTCTCTTATCTGAAGCTAGGGTTGTAGCCAGTTATATGCATGTTGTACTCAAACCTGAATGTTGCTGCTTCCAGTACACTCTTTTCAGTTTGGACATGTACTCATCCCTTCAAATGCTAACACAGGATACATGGGAGTATGCACTTTATTTCTGACTTACACAATTAACTGCCATACAAATGTGGTTATTGCACTGTATTCCTGTGGCACATGCAGTGTTTGTGAACTGCTATACTGTAATTATTATGTTACTCACTTCTGAACAGTTTGTGGTTTGTTTGTGTTGACATTAGCACAGGCTGCTCAACACAACTGGACATAGTTCAGTACTGAATATGCCTACCTACACCCTGTTTTTTGTCTGAATACACTGGTGTGTTGTACCTTTGGGTAAGGGTGCAGAACTGCAAAGAGAATTTTTTATTATCATCTGAGGTTTATCTTACTGAACATACAGGGTTGCTGTGTACCTGTTAGTCTATCAAGGCAAGTAGTCTGTCTGTGTAGCTCACACCTGTGGACATATCCAGATGGTAGCTAGAGGTTAGCCTATTATAGTTTGTCTGTGCACCACACCAGTCTTTTCATCAGTGGCACATTGGCATTGTCACAGTTGTTTGCTAGCAGTACATGGCTACATCCTGTGATATTTCTGTGTTGTACTCCTACATAAGGGCATGCTTGTGGAACTCCTTCCAAAGCTATTTGCAGAATGTGTAACAGCAGTAATGCTGATATGCCTGTGTGTTTCTGCTTCTGCCAGGCCTCAGATACTCTCAGGTATATATTTGAATGGCCTCAGTGAAAGGTACATATAAGTGAGATACACCTGCAATATATTACTGACATATTGCAGTTGATACTTTCTTGGGAATCAGAGCATATGTATAAGTACACCTTTTCTGACGTGTAAGCAGTGTCTACTCTCACCTATTGATATTATTCACTACGTGTGATTCCACACTTGTCTGCCTACAGTTAGTACTTTTCAGAGTGATTTAGTGGGGCACAGCTAACATTGGTTTACAAATCAGGGACATCCCTGTAAAGCAGTCACAGCTGGGGAGTCTGGCCTCTGCCCTATTCAACTTTGCCAGTATTTATCCTGATATTGTATGGTGTTTGTATGGTGCTACTGAAACATTATTCCCTGCTAGGATGGCTGATTCTCCTTTCACAGTCATGTCATGCAATTCCACAACAACTGCTGGTAAAGACCCACAGAACAGGATTTGTGTAATACCATTCCTAATTTCCATTTACATTCCCTCATTGTAATGCATGATATATTAATTTCAGAACCAAGTTATTTGTATAACTGCTGTGGCTTAGTGGTAATTCATGCAGTCTATTGTGTCAATGGTCTGGGGTTCGAGACTGGCAGAGGTTTTTTTCTTTTGCTGCTCAGCAGAACAAGGGCCCTGCCATAGAGTGACTAAGGCACTTTTAAGCAGTTGTAAGTGGGTTTGCGTGGGTTTGCATGATGCTTAGCGATGCTTAGCTTAGCACACACATCCGCACACTCGCTTAAACCCACTTACTACTGCTTACAAGTGCTTACTCCCTCTAACCCCCGTGCTAATTTCTTTGAAAGAAAAGAAAATGGGGAGATAGGAAAGTGGTGAAAAAGGGGGCACAAAGAGGGACAGACAGTAGGTAAATAAGCTCGGGATGTGCAGGACGGGTGTAGGGAAGGTCCATAGCTGCCCATTTCTTTACCAGCAACAGCTGTGCATAGGCAATAAATTTGGAGTGATATTTGAAACCTTCCACCCCTGGGAGAGGGGTGAGGACAACAAAGTATGTTGTACTGCCAGTTATAATTATCAGTTTACATGTCCAATGGACATGTGTGTGAAATGGGCAGCTATGTATGGGGCATAATTTTTTTTGTGGGTACAGATTGCCCTTTTTGTTTTTTTTTTGTTTTTTTTCAGGTGAGAGTGGGAAGTGAGGCAGAGGAAGTAGGTATGTCCGGGGAGGTAGGTTTGGGAGGTAAACAGACAAGACAGACAAGACACATACAGGGGCAGTGTATGACACATGGGGTGGGTGAACACAATTGACAGGGTTGGATGTTTGGAAATTGCAAGCCCATGAGCCCACAGATGGATGGTAACAGTGGAACTGAGATCCCCACCCATGGGCAGTCACCACTGCACCTTCAAAGCCCTGAGGGTGGCTGTGCTGGGGGCTGCGTAGGATGGGCAGACTCACCTGTGAGACATGCCACTCTCGCCTCGAGCTGGCGTAGGGGATCAGCAACTGAACACTGGATCTCCCTACGCACCAAAACCCGGGCCCTTCGAAGGTGACAGGTGGCCCTTCTCCACCCACACTTGCATGGGGGGATGAGCCCCATCCCCTGCAGCACTTCCACCCGAAGGTGGCACAGGACCAATTGTTGGAGTGTAGCCCAGGCTGGGCACTGGACCTGCTGGTGCCAGGTGCACTCGCCAGCTGAGGAAGGACAGGTGGGTCCACTGGGACCGGCCTTCCCATATGTTCTGTGATTAGGTGTGTTTAATTACAACATAAACAACAGCATTCCAGATTAGTTGTAACAGCATGCAGTAATGTTCCCATTAACCTAACACACCAAGGTTCCAACAGTTGAACAGCAAGCATAACACATGCATATATTGAACCACAGTGGATATTCCAACAGCATGCAGGGATGTTTGGTAGCAACAGGCCACCATGATTGTGGTGTTTAAACAGGGCACATGCATCAACGTGAATGCAAATATTTATAGAACTATACCACATATGTCCCAACAAATATTTAAGATTACACATACCCATTGAGGTGTGGAATTGCATGGTTTATGCACATACAGTAGGGTGTAGAAAAAAACCTCGGTTAACATCTTATTATTACCTTTTAGGCTACATTACATTCCTAGTAACTGCAGGTGTATATCCCCTACATGTATTATTACACTTGCCACCATACATTAAGTTGTGTAATGGGTTTGGCTAGTTCAATATATGCCTGACCTATATCTGACATACTGACTGTCCAGGATGCAGATGTTACTGCTACATATTACTTGTTTGCATTTCTATTTCTTTATCTACATATCTGGGATGTTTTCACATGACATTTTCACTTCAATTTGTACAGAACCCTGCATTTATTGATGCACACTCACATTTCTGGGGAACAAATAACATGCTACACGTGTGCCAGATTTATTTATGCATGCCAGCCAGTAACTGACTGTTGCAGACTGTATATATTCTTCACAGCTACTAGCACTTCCATCACCCACTTTATATGGGACTGCACAACTCTGGGTTGCCAGCAGTTTTTTAAACAGTACTATTTGTATAATGCAAGGGTACAACAATATTTCAAACTCTGTGACACAGACACACTCCGGGTTTTAGACCTTTATTAATGACATTACACACTTTTCCACAAGCTCACTCCTTTATTTGTTTTAACGGTGCATATGGCAGACATGTTCAAGACATATTATACCTTTATTAATAGGTTAGAACACTCTTTTTTCAGGCTCACTCACTTATTTTATATGACAGTGCCTGCAGAGATATTATTCCAGACATATGTTACCTTTATTAATGGGTTACTACACTCTTTTTCTGCCTCTCTGACGTTTTTATCTGACAGTACATGCAGAGGACTTATTCAGGCAATTTTATGGCTGTATTATTGGATTACAACACTTTCTTTCATGCTCTCTCCCATATTTTATGTCACAATACATGCAGAATAATCACTAACCTGCCTGGTGGTGCAGCCTTAGCAGCCTATCAGCACATGCTTGCTGATTCACAGCATGGTCACATGCAGCTGTAAAGTAAATGAAGGGATATTGAGACATACCAATCCATTATACATACTCAATTATCAATTCTTACATACTGCATTCCACAGCTACATACTCAGTTGTGGGGCATCCTGCATCCCACGGGCCTCCTGTATCCATTGGTTCAGGCGGTCCTGCTTCCATCTCTTCAGGTCTGCATGGTGGTGACGGACCTGCTCACCAGTCCGAGGAATGCCTGTGGCACTGGTGAGGTCATGAGCTAACCGGTTCCAAGCCTCTGCCTTGTACTCTGTCCCTTGGAACTGACCCTGCAGGTGTCTTGACTCATGACGGTGGACAAGGAGCCAAACCATGTATTTCGACTCCTCAATGCCCCAACGTTGCGCTCGGAAGCGTGTTCCCTCTCCGACACCAGCCATTCCAACTGCAGCTGTGAGCTACAATCAGTTATGGCATGTATTCCCACCTATGGGGCTTAAATATGCCGCATTCCCCAAACTTTTTTGTGATTGGCCATTTTTTAAAATTCTCGGCTGACTGCAGACCTGCTTAGTAATGGTTAAACTACCATTAGTAAGTATATGTATGTTAACAGTGGCTGCTTCCCCTAAGTTGTCATGGCTTAGTGGTTTTGTACTTTGCTTCTGATGCACAGAGTCCAGGGTTCAAGCCTTGTTATTCATTTTATTTTCATACTGTCCAGACAGGCTAGGGGGTGTGGCTGCATTTAAGCATCTTTGCTCTACATTGCTCCTCGATGCCCGATGGTACCCTGGTTGGTGCAGCGCACACGTCCGTGCAAACACATTGCACTGGTTAAAGCCCTATTTCGCTATGGGCACCTCTATTGCGCTGGGTTAATTATTATTAAACTATGGGCAACTCTATTGTGCTGGGTGAAGTGCTGCTTAACTGCAGGCAATTATATATCAAGATCATTTAAAATATATATTTTGTTCACTGATAACATTGGCCATTTCACTGCATTTTAGTACTATTTACACATATTTGTCTGGTATTATTTCATATACTGATTTAAAAATAAATACAAAGGGAAGTGGTGGGACTCGAACCATGAATGCTTCTTCTTTGTGCGAATGCTCTACCATTATGCTATTGCTATTTGGTGTGATTTGTATAAACATTCTTTCTTATGCTCTTCCATATTAGAATTGCTAACTCTAGCTAAGCAATGGGCTCACCCACGCACACACGCGCAAATACAGGCAGCTATTTTGGGAATTTAAAAAAATAAATTTAATGATTTGCTTTTTATAACTGTGATGGGGGTTTACAATATCAGAGAGTGTGGTGTTGGGTGCAGGGACATTTGAGCGGACTCGCTCTTGGGTATTTGCTTTTACTTTTCAAACACTTGCAGGGTCGTGGACATTTAGACTGCTCGGCAGTCGGACACACCCCCTGCTTTCTTACACGGTCCATGTACGACTTACGATTGAGTCAGCGTGCCCTCATGCATATTCATGGCATGCTGATGTCATACCGTTCAACTGCAGCCTCCGAATAAGACTTATTAAGTCTTACACGGAGGATTCGTGAATCCGGGGGTAAATTTTTTATTTTAAAGGTTTTAATTTTAACCCCATTTTAATATCAGTGCTCTCATTTATGTCTGGGGCTCTTGTAGCATCTAATAAAAGCTGCCAATGCCAGTCTTTTAATTCCAAAAAGACATCTTAATCTCAACCTCTGTATGTTAAATTGAAAGTGTCTAATACTCCACACTCAGAATTCTTGAAGTTTTTTTCCAAACAATGCCATGCCTATATAAAGTGTTGATAATACCATTACTTTTTATTGCATGCACATGTTCATACACCCCTTTTTCTCAAACGTCTGTTAGTTTTACTAATATAAAATATCATAACAAGAGCTAATAGCAGAAAAGAGGTTACAAGAAACTTAGATGATGATGATATTATTTTTGAAGTTTCTAGTTCCATATTGAATTATTTACAAACCAATATTGTATGATGATGAAACTGAGTCAAATGCAGAAAAACATCAGAGGTCAAGCTTATTTGAACATACAGCATTAATCCCAGAGCAATTAAAATGTTTATGTGAGACAACTAGAAGATTTGTATGGGAAATGGGAATCTTGTTAACATAAGAGGCAAGAAACCTATATTTACTTATCCAAACAACAGAATTTAAGTTTCTGTTTCACACAGATGCATATAGCTTGTGAAGTATTGTTACTACCAAGGAGAGAGGCATGTTTGAGTGTGGCAATTGGTTGATGCATCAGTTAATTTACAATGGACCTGTAGTCTTTTTTAAGCATTGTGTAAAACTCTTTCAATAGCCGGTCACTATGGGCCTGATTCCAAAAGACTTGCTCTCAGTGTAAGTGATCACTTATGCTGAGAGCAGGATCAAAGCAAGTCTTTTGGAATCTGGCCCCAAGAGGAAACCTGTTTGTTCATAGCCCTTACAGCGAACTAAGTCACTTACACTGAGAGTAAGTCTTTCGGAATCAGGGCAGACTTAAACTGAAAGCAACTCTTGTGGAGTCTGGTCCTATATCTGTAGCATTATGTATGTTGTTTATGTTACTATTTGATTTTCTTGTAGTAATTATTCTACTGGTAAAACTAACAGTAAAAAGCAAAAATAATAACAGTGCACAGCATTGTTTGCAAAAAGTTTAAGAAGTCTGAGTCTGTAGTAATAAGCAGTGTCAATTTGACATACAGAGGTACAGATTATGATGTCTTGTTGGAATTAAGCAATGTCGTATTGCAGCTTACACTAGATGTAACAAATCACCAGACATCAATAAGAGCACTTGTATTAAAAGTGTGTTCAAATGAATACCATCAAAGTGAAAGGATTATTTTTTGGTTGTTTAACATCATGTAACTGCATCACATGATTCACTATTTGGTTATATAGACTGCAATCTTGTGACGTGCTACTTCTGTTGAAGTCACAGTTATATGAGAAAAGACAACAGCGTTTAATTTTGATTTCTGTTTGATACGCAATGTTCCTTTAAAGACAGAATTTTTGAAGGTTCTGTGTGTGTTTGTGTGTGTGCATGTGTGTGTGTGTGTGTGTGTGTGTGTGTGTGTGTGTGTGTGTGTGTGTGTGTGTGTGTGTGTGTGTGTGTGTGTGTGTGTGTGTGTGTGAGCACAAGTGCATTATGATTTGACTTGTGCAATTTGGTTGCACACTTAATAGTACACAATTTTCCAATTTCATGTTTTAGTTTACCCACTGGAGCCAACCAGTTTGCAGTATGTGTAGTGTTTTGTGAAATGCATGCAATCCTGGGTGAAACATTTGCATACTTACTCCATGTAGGGAGTGCTATATCTGAACAATGAGTTAAGACTTTATGCAAGGTTTTACCCCAGTACTTATCAATCTTTATAAACTACACAGGGTTTCAGTATGCAGTTCTGCTGTGTACCAGTCCTACTTACTGTGGTAGTTCATGTTCATAAATCTCACCTTCATTGTTTAAGGAAAAAACATCTTGATTCCTGGAAAGACAAGTGAAAAACAAAAATGCTTGCAACTATTGCATGTATTACAAAATCATT
This sequence comes from Protopterus annectens, assembly GCF_019279795.1. Classification (NCBI taxonomy): domain Eukaryota; kingdom Metazoa; phylum Chordata; order Ceratodontiformes; family Protopteridae; genus Protopterus; species Protopterus annectens. Next base: position 562,970,885 of record NC_056738.1, on the reverse strand, counting down.
CAATCCTAAATCCAGTGAGGTACTACAGAAATACAGAAGAGATTCCAGAATCACATACAGGGTATATACTGTAATGAGAGGCTGTAATTATGGATTGCAATAATAACAAAGACAGAGATATTATTGTAGATGGAATAAATAATGCACTTAGAAAGTCGGATAATATTTAAAAAGTTTTTAAACATTACTTAGTAATAGAAACCACTGATAAAAATATATTATGGCAAAATATATTGTGGACGGTGCAGTGGTGCAGCGGTATGGTAGCATTGTCACCTCATGGCAAGAGGTTCTCCAGTTTGATTCTCAGTTGGAGTGCCTTCTGTGTGCAATCTGCATGTCCTCCCTGCATTCATGTGGGTTCTCCAGATACTCTGGTTTCCTCCCACATTACAAAGATGTGTCTGGAGAATTTCTCCCTTGGCCACCACTGAAAATTGCTTACGTTCCAAGTTGGACTTTCCCAGTAAACAAATGTTAAATAAATAAATTACAGTTGTAATTCAGGCAGGAGACAGCAACACTTTTCAGTAAAAATGTGTGGTCCCAAGAGTAATGCAGCGAAGTTGGGTTTCTTATAGGTGTCTTGCTACAAAGCACACATCTTCTCAGAGCACGTCTATACAAAAAAAAAATACTATTAGGTAGAATCATGCATGCAGCAGGAGATTGTAAAAATAAGAAAAGGAAATCTTGTTACTTTGATCTACAGGAACAGAACCTATAGGATTGTAAGAACAGGTTTGCCTGCACTGCTATAAACTCCATTGCCAGTGAGATTTTTCCTGCATGTGTAACATACGTGTTTTTCTGTGTTTTATTTATTTATTTATTTATTTATTTATTTTAGCACTGATATGCTACTCATGTATGTATGCTGAGCAACATATCAACAGGGAAGGGAAATTGCAATTTTCACAAACAATACATGATCTCTATACAACTAGCACATAATCAATTAAGTCCTTATGATTCATCTACAAGTCTTGGGCAGGGTCATTATCATGTATGGCATGCTGATGGTGTGCTCTGTGTTCATCTTGGAGCAAAACCAGACTACATACAAGTTCTTCCCCCACTGAGTTGAGCCCTTTCTGGTTAAGTCACTAAACAACCTTGTAGGAGTTGTGCAAGGTTAAGGATCAAATCTTCACAACTTATTTACTTAAATTCCTGTAATCATCAAGCTTGAGATCAGAAGAAATGAAACAAGTTATCTCCATATGGACCAACCATGAAATGGTCTCCACTCTCTTTTTCTGAGGTCTTCATATTCAAATACAAAATCAAATCTGATGCTATAGGATGCAGAGGTAATGACCTGAACAAACCTGAATCCCTTTAGAATTAAGAGGGATTTCTTAGCCAAAGTCACTAACTTGTCACTGGCACAGGTGCTAAAGTGCTACAAAACTAAGCAGCTGAGTAACCCAGCATAGACTCAAAGACAATATCAGTGAAGTAAGAATATATCCACAAAATGTGGTAAATGGCAAATGAGAAAGAAAGGAAATAGTTTGCTTTCAATCCTCCATTAATACACAAAGTTTACCAAGTGAGACCAAAAGCTGAGATCACTATCTAACCTAAATGGGAATCAAAGCTTCTGCTGTTCACTTTTACTTCAATCCAGCCCTGTAATTCTAAAAAAAAATCCCTAATTGAAAGCACAGTGAAATCAGAACAATGGGCATTTCAGATGACACAAACTGGTGCATTGTAGGAGGGATGCATATCACAGAAAAGTAAGAAAACGTTTTGTCTAACTTTGTTTTTTATTCACTACTGTTCCTTCTCTTCAGGGATATCTTATAATGGCATGGAAGCCAAGGCATAGCCTCCCCCCTTGAGTCTATAAGCTAATGAATTTTGGAGGAGAGTGGAATATTATCTGCTCACTTAGTCCACCCTGCACCACATTTACTAGGAGAACCCCTGCTTGATAAGACTATGAACACATATTTCATCATACTAGGGATGGTGCATGACTATAAGGAATTAAAGTTGTCTAGTAGCTTGTACACATATTTATCCTCTAGATTGGTTCATTCTCCTGGATAGATAGAATAATGGTAACCAAAGAGGATGGACATTTAGCTGCTTCTCTCTATGTGGCTCCCTAAGATTCTCAGATTGCATCTTGTTATCTCTTAAGATGTAATTTAACGCAGAAGTTCTTCAGAGACATTAGAAAGTAAATCTACAGCTTTATCAAGGTCCCCAATATAACTAGACCAACAGAGCCTTAAATAGTATCTTAACACCCTCAGCAACCCCTTAGTAAATAATCTGTTGCTAAGCGAGACACCTTAAGGGTGTTGTTAGTACAAGATCTTAAACTCTTCACTGAGGCTCAATTGACACTATTGGAAAACCAGAAAATGTCTTACAAGCAGTTGCTAGAAGTACAACACAGGTACATGTTGGGGGTTGAAACTCTAGATCTGAACTATTTAACCAGCCTTCAAAATAGCCCGAATAAGGACCTTGACTATAAAATAGAACAAGGGAAACATAAAACATTTTACTTTCTTCCTCTTTTAAGTATGTAGCTTTGAGGCTGTGGAATCTCAGAGTCTCCAGGGGATTCACAAGGCTTATTAACCTCTCCTCTGACATGGTAGTCTGCTTTCTGCCAGAGATTTGTGAGGTTTTTATACCATGCCTATATAAACTTTATGAGGTCAAGCAGGATTTGCCATTTTTTGTTTGAGGCAGCTTAACATTATTTATCAGAGCTTAACTTACAGTACCTAGGATAAACCAGAAGCAGGCACAGGACATCTGGCAGCCAGTCTTTCCACAAGAGATAGAGCTCACTTACAAAAAGCTAGAAAAAGACAAAATGCCAGTCCCTGATGGACTACCACTTGACATATGTAGGGAAGGCATAGATGGCTTTTTGTTAAATTTGCTAACTTGTCAAACTACATCATGACCCCGGGGGATTCTACACATTCAAAGAGCCACTTACTCCTATCATCTCATTTCAGTCCTCAACTACAATTGCAAATTATGTATGGATATTTTAACCACTAGGATTGCGAATTTTGTCCCTAGCCTTGTTCAGTCAGACCAGATAGAGTTTATTCAAGGTAAAACCACAGCCAAAAAACTTAATAAAGACATCTGTGGTCACTGACTATGCCTCACAATGTAAAACACTACTATCCCTTGCCAGTAGAACAACAAATCTTTAAACTTGCATTATACACAGACAATTTACTACTATACTTAACTGTAACTCATCCTGAGGAGGAGTTGGCTGGAGCCTTAGAAATGCTTCCCAATTTTGGGAAACTTTCTATTTATAGCATTAATGTATTGAAAACTTTATATTCCATCCCATCAGAATAAACAAATGTACCTGTATCTGGATAGACACAACTATATGACAAACTTGGGAGTCCAGTATACATATACAATCCAGGAATCTTTGGAGATTACTTACCCCCGTCTTTTAGCTGAAATTCATAGTTTCCTAGACTGCTAGAGAGGGATACATCTGTATAAACCACAGAAAATTCAGGCAACCACGTTGTTTGTGTTACCTCTAATATTATATGTTGAGCAAGGTATAACATTTCCCAGGTATCATTTTCCCCAATCTTACAGGATAATACTGATTTTTTTATGGGGGTCAGCACAGGATAGGATGGGAATACTAGCCCTCTCTTCAAACTTGGGTGGACTAGGTATTTCTAATCTTGTTCTATATGCTAAACTTGTTTAAGTAAAAACCTGTGTCCAGCTGATGACAGATGCTTATAATGCATTATGGAAGAAAGTTCTGCCTAATGCACTGGGAGCTCAAAAAATTTCTATGATTTATTTAAGGTTAAAAAAAAATCACAGATGATTAGTAAGCTGACATTGTTTTCTCAAGATCTTTTACATGCTTTTGATTATGCCTTAATGGTAATGGAAACAAAGTCCTGATGGATGGAAATATTCCCATCACTCTTTCTTGCTCTTGGGGGAGGTCTCCCTCCAATATTTATGCTTTTGAAAACCTGCCCCAATTTAAGATATTGGACACAATTATTCAGTCACAACACCATTATACCCTGGCCCATCTTCTTAGTAAAACATGGGGTAGGTACTCTTCATAAGACCTTCTACAGTCAGTTAATTCAGGATGCACAAAATCTTAAGCTACACATGATCCCACCTCTAATTATCCATTTAATTCCTGTGACAAATATATGAATAAAGGCTCTGTAAGGAAAACATATAGAATTCTCTTGGGACCAGTAGTCAGCAACAGAGAAATGATGAGTGCTATGGGTAAGAGAATTAGAAGCTCCAATAACCTCTTTTACCTGGAGCAAAATATTACAAATATCTAGATATGCAACCCATTCTAGAAAATACTGCTGTTTTGGTTGGTAATACCTCAACTCAGTGTTAGAGGTGTTTAAGGTCTTTGGTACTGTACTGCCTGTATGTGTTCTGGGGCTGCCCTTTCCTGCAAATATTTAAGAATGATCTACAAGATGCAATGTTATAGTTTAAATCACTTCACATACTTGTTTGGATTCGCTCACTCCATGAATATATTCCAACCCCTGTAAACTGCTTGTAACTTGTTTTTGTTATTTGCCAAGAAATGTGTAACTAGAAGTTGAAAGAGGAAGACCCTTCCTTTAATGCAAGGTCTGAAAACTTTAGTTTTAAATCTTCGTCACCTGGAATTAAGATCCTTTGATTTATATAGGACTGGATCCTCCTTAAAAAAGAGGGAGGTGCTCATCACTTGGTTAGATGCTTGAATCTAGCTTAAAGGAGTTTATTCATTACATATCACCCTCATGGTTGAAACCAGGGTCCAACATCTTTTCTGTCTTCATTAGCTTTATGGGTTGGGAGGCACTAAACACATTCATCCAGTCCTCTCAACATAATACTAGTCTTCCAGGCTTCTCTTTCAGTACTGTCCACCCCCCATTTCTTTTAAATCAGCCACCATCCTGAACACACAGCTTTTCTTACAGCCTCTGAATAAATTGCTTCTTTTAAAATAGTTATAATTAATCTGATTATATTTCTTATATTTTCACCTACCCATAATTCAGTAAGTCAACCCAGAAAGCATAGTCTAAAGTTAATGATCAGTTTTGATCCGTTAACTGTTAAAATATATTTTGTTATATACAGATCTTTTTTAGTTGGCTGTGATTAAACTGTTAATAATGTATTTTTCATATGATTTTTCTTAAATGTTTTTCTCTTTTAAAAGTATAACTGTTTTGAATGCCCAGTATTAGGGATCTACCCAGTTCAATAACAAGATAAGATATAAAATAACTAAAACAAATGACATGAATTTGGCGAGACAGAAATACTAGAACTGCAGAATACTGAATAATGACAAGTTTAATGTCAGTAGCAGAAAAAGGTAGTGCATTCATTCCTTTGAGGTAGAAAAGTACTGTGAATATGGAGATTGCTATACAGTGATGTCGGGAAAATCGCCCTTGTCTCCACTGTAGTGCGATCTCATAGTTGGTATATAGAAGTTGCAGGGGATGTGAGGGATGCAGCCCCCCACATGGGAGGTGGAGGGGGGCTTCCCCCCTGCAAAATGTTTCTGTAGCTGAGAAGAATGAATGCACTATGTTTTCACGCTACTGACATTCAAACATGTCAGTATATTGTATTCTGTAGTTCCGGTATTTCCGTCTCAGCATTATGGCATTCTGTCAACCTAATGAAGTAGATTCATATGTGTATGTATATAAATATATATATATATATATATATATATATATATATATATATATATATATATATATATATATATATATATATATATATATATATATATGTGTGTGTGTGTGTGTGTGTGTAGAATTATATTCTGTACATCACAGGGCCACTAAATCCATATATACTACATTGACTACAAATGGTTGAAACAACAAAAAAAGAAACATTTTCTGCAGGTGGGCAAGCCCCCTACATACCACCTACTAATTATATATACCAACTCCGAGATTGTAAAACAGTGAGGAAAGACAAGATTCCCTCCATGCAAATGCTAGCATCCTATGATGAACCGGCAGTTTAATAAAAGAAGCTTCCTTCCTAAAAGTTTAATATACCGAGTGTGGAATGAGACACACTGAACCCATTTATATGTAAGTACAGAGCATGGATCCCACCCCCCACCCCCATGAAAGCACTATTTTTTTTTAGATTTTTACTCTCAAATACATTTGCATTTAGGAGGTGTTTGTCATTTGTGATCACACTTTTGTGAGGTAATCTCTAAAAATTCACAGACTTGTCAGGAAGCCTAACAGGAATACAAAAATCTAAAACACAAAACACTGCATCTGAATCACAAGATGAAGATTAAATTCACACTACACCACCATTTAAACTACACCACCATTCAACATGAAACATCTGCCCTCTCCCCAAATCCTCAGTACCTAAAGAAACTACCTCTGATGCTACATTAATAACTCAGAGAAGCAGAAAAACTAAAAATGAAAAATAAAATCACCTCTTTTCTTTTTATACTTTGAGCTGTAAAACCTCATAGATTCTATTATATAACATTCAATGAGTATGTTTTATATGCTGAGATGTCAACAACATAAGTAAGTTATCATAAAGCAAGGGTGATTAAAGTTTCAATAAAGCAGAAGTCAGTAAATCATATACTGTCTCTATTTGATCAATGAGTTCTGTAAGACCTGAAGAATGCAACTGTTTGCTTCAACTTTAATGGTGAGAAAATAAAAAGCAAAAATGAGAATTGTGTGTAGAATGACTGATTTGCACTTGACAGGAAACCAACATCTAGACAAAACACTTAGAAGTACTGAATTTTATAGAAACAGTAATTAATAAATGAAGTACTCCTGTGTGTTTGTAAAGCCAAGCCAGGCTGTTTATCACCACTGAGTGCAGTTGCATAACTGCATTTTACACACCCTCTATAGTACACTGGCTGCCAGTACCACAGTTTGAACACACGAATCATGGTACTGACAGACATCATACAAAGGAAAGCAAGTGTCGCCTCCGCTGAAAATGGACCTACGTCCAGTCAGACACTCCTGGTCAACAAATGTAAATAAATAAATAAGTAAAGTGTCTGTGAATGGTGCATAGGTACAAAAAGTAACAATGTTGTACTATGCTCACTGCTGCTACTGACTAAATTGCTGTATAGCATGGTAGAACTACATCTTAGAGCAAGAGTCAGCTACTTATTATGGTAAGCAATGCCTTACTAACTCTTCCCTACTGTTCTGCACTCCACCATCATGCTCCATGGTGATTTGTAAAAATCTTTCATTCATTAAACTCAGTGACAGAGCTAGCAACATTACATAAGGGTATCTGGCACTGCAATGGTTCTTATTTGCAAGATCTTAGGCCTGCTTCTTTGTATGGTGGTGGAGATAGTGTGGTTGTGGAAAATTTTTGTCGGATTGTGGACCACTGGAGACTCCATGAGGGGTAGGACACTTCCTATGAAAAATAATGGTTTAACTTTTTGTTTTGTTTTGTTTTTTTTGTTTTTGAGCTGATGTTACTACTCTTCTCCTTTTGCTGAGCCAGCAGGGAAGAGGAACTTGTGCAGTCATAAGCAACACACCACCTCTAGGTCTACAGTTCTAGCTTCATAACTTACCCAATGGGACAACAAGTACAACAAAAAATAAATGCTTTAAAAATATTGCCTTTAATACAACTTCAGTTATTTAAATCAAACCAAAAAGCTAGGTGCTTCTGTCTCGTTTCATATAACTGAGACACCTTCAGACCTAACACTTTTCGCAAATTTGCATATATAGACAGTTTGTCATGTGATTCAGTCATGCAATGCCATACAACCAAAAACAAAATCTTTCATTTAAAAAGGTTATAATTTTAACCCAATTTTAATATCAGTGCTCTCATTTATGTCTGGGGATCTTGTAGCATCTAATAAAAGCTGCCAATGCCAGTCTTCTAATTCCAGTAAGGCATCATAATCTCGACTGCTGTATGTTAAATTGAAAGTGTCTAATACTCCAAACTCAGACTTTTTGAAGTTTTTCTCCAAACAATACAATGCTTATATAAAGTGTTGATAATATCATTACTTTTTATTGCATACACATGCTCATACACTCCTTTTCTCAAAAGTCTGTTGTTTTTATGAGTATAAAATATCATAACGAGAGCAAATAGCAGAAAAGAGATTACAAAAGCTTTGATGATGGTATTATTTTTGAAGTTTCGCATTCCATATTTAATTACTTACAAACCGATATTGTGTGATGATGAAACTGAGTCAAATGCAGAAAAGCATCAGAGGTCTGGCTTATTTGAACATAAGGCATTAATCTTAGAAGAATTAAAATGTTTATGTGAGACAACTAGAAGATTTGTATGGGAATTGGGAATCTTATCCAAACAGTAGAATTTAGAATTTAAGTTGTTGTTTCATACAGATGCATATAGTTTGTAAAGTATTGTTACTATGAAGGAGAGAGGAATGTTCAAGTGTAACAATTGTTTGATGCATCAATTAATTTTAACAAAGAACCTGTAGTCTGTTTTCAGCATTGTGAAAAACTCTTTCAGTAGCTAGTCACTATGGGCCTGATTCCAAAAGACTTAGGCTGAGATCAGGCTCAGAGCATGTGTTTTGGAATCCTATCCCCAAGAGGAAGCCTGTTTGTTCATAGGCCTTACACCAAACTATGTCACTTACACTGAGAGCAAGTCTTTTGGAATCAGAACAGACTTAAACTGAAAGCAACTCTTATGGACTCTGGCCCTATATTTGTAACACTATGTATATTGTTTATGTTACTATTTAATTTTCTTGTAATAATTATTCTACTGGCAAAACTAACAGTAAAAAACAAATATATTAGTGCACAGCATTGTTTAAAACACTTCAAGAAGTATGGGTCTGTAGTAATAGGCAGTGTCAATTTGACATACAGAAGTACAGATTATGATGTCTTGCTGGAATTAAGAAATAGTGCATTGGCAGCTTTCAATAGATGCAACAAATCACCAGACATCAATAAGAGCACTAGTATAAAAAGTGTGTTAAAATTAATGCCATCAAAATGAAATGATTATTTTTGGTTGTTTAACATCATGTAACTGAATAACATGATTCAGTATTTGGTTATATAGACTGCAATCTTGTGAATTGTGCTACTTCTGTTGAAGTCTCAATTATACGTTAGAATCTTCTTGTGTTCTGACTGAAGAGTACTTCTCAAACAATCTGGAAATATATTGTTCATAAGTATATTTTTTGGCACTTTAACTTTTCAGAGTGCTGCGCTGTCTTAATTTTTGCTTGACTGAATTATTTATATATTTGCTGGCATTGTTTTCTGATCTGTTCAGAAACTGGTCCCCCCTATTCCTGTGGTGTTCTTAAAGTTGGCAAAACTGCTCTAACAGCTTTTGTATTATCTGATTGTTTCAAAGCTTGCTGATTTAAAAATAGTCCCTGTTTGTAAATTCCTGCATACCATTGTTAGAATCTCCTTGTGTTCTGACTGAAGAGTGTTTCTCAAGCAATCTGGAAATATAGCATGGAGAAGTATATTTTTTGGCACTTTAACTTTTCAGAGCTCTGCACTGTCTTAATTTTTGCTTGACTGAATTATTTATATATTTGCTGGCATTGTTTTCTGATTTGTTCTAAAACTGGTTTTCTCCCTCCCACCCACCCTATTCTTCCTGTGGCATTATTATAGTAGGTGGCTTTGCAGTTGCCCATCCCTTCTGTAAATTTGACCCGTGACACTCTTCCCAGTCTAGTGTTCATTCTACCTAATACAGACAGAACATTTGAGAAGGCTAACCCACTTAGGTTCTTAACCTTGAATTATCTTCTGTTCCTCCTTTCTCCCTTTGCACTTTACTAAAAAAATAAAAAAAAAAAATCTCCTTGTATTCTGAGTGTGCTTCTCAGCTGATAAGTATATTTTTTGGAACTTTTTAAATGTTCAGAGTTGAATAAAACAACAATTCAGTTTAGAATACATTTTGAATAAATTGCATTTATTTAAACTGTATTTGCTTTAATACTGCTACACACTCAAGTGTGCTAGCTTGCACTGCACTTGAATTGTTTTTAGTGCTGTTTTAGCTGCTTTCTGAAAAAAAAAATTCTAAGCTTGTTTCCTGCCTTTCCTATAACTAGTCTAGTCCAGATACAGATTTGCTGTATCCAGGACTGTTGGTAAGCTTTTGAGCTCCCCAAGCCTTTGTGTGTTGGAGGGAAGCCTTCTAGCTTATCAGTGGGAGTGGTAAGCACTAGGTAGCATATCTACCACAAGAGGAGTGGTTCCTGACACAGAAATTATTGTTTATTGACCATTTGGGCAGTTTTTCCATCTCTTTCAACATTCTGGTTTAAAAGTCCATGCTTGCGCTTGTTTCCTGCCTTTCCTGTAACTAGTCTAGTCCAGGTACAGATTTGCTGTATTCAGGACTGTTTGTAAGCTTCTGAGCCCCCCAAGCCTTTCTGTGTTGGAGGGAAGTCTTCTAGCTTATCAGTGGGAGTGGTAAGCACTAGGTAGCCTATCTACTACAAGAGGAGTGGTTTCTAGCCAAGAAATTGTAGCTTATTGACTGTTTGGGTAGTTTTTTCCATCTCTTTCAACTTTCTAGTTTCAAAGCCCACATCTGCACTTGTTTCTCACCTTTCCTGTAACTAGTCTAGTCCAGATACAGATTTACTGTATCCAGAACTGTCTGTAAGCTTCTGAGTGGTGCCAAAGTCTGCACTTCAATTTTCCCTTAGATCTGCTAGTTGTCTTCTCTCGTCTCCTGCACATTTACTAGCTTATTAGTTTAGCACTTTACCAGACTTCTTGTAGCAATTATTGTAGCACACAAAAGTGCTACCAGCACTAACCATTCTACAAATAAACAGCTCCAGTACTTAATATTAATGCCCACCCCTCCAGGCATGTCTAAACGTCAGTTCCCTGCGCTTTCTCCTATTAACCTGGTGAACTTGGGCATCCTGAGGCAATGTAGCAACTGCCTCATGTACACTGACAACCCTCTCCTCTAACCTCCCAATACTCAAACTTGCAAGAGATGCACTTATATATCCAAATTGGAAGCCATGCACTCTCTATCCCAGACTGGAATAGCTGGTCAAGAGGAGAAGGTCAACACTTGCACTATACCACATGGAACACATAGCCCTCCAGAACACTCACCAGCACTGCCTTCCCATAAAAACACAAACCACGCACACATCTTCGTGGAGGTTCTCAATAAAAATCTACCCAAACAGCAGAGACCTCCAAGATAGAAACACATTCAGCCAGCACAACTCAACACTAATCATGTGTCACATAACTCTCCTAAACAGTGTGACACTCAAACAAAGCCCCTAAGGCAAAACAGTATCCCCAAGACACTAGTCATAGGTGACTCAATAGTGAGGCACACTGCTGTCCCACTCACTAGGTTGAATAAGGAGAAAGTAACAGTCAGCTGCCTGTCAGGTGCCAAGATCCGCCACATAATGCACACACTCAGGTCCCTCAACAACAGGTACAAATATGTACCTCCCTGGACTACATGAAAAGAGACATGGAGGAGCTCTCAGATTATGTAGGCCAGGCCAGTATGACCCTAGGCCCGAGGAGCATCCTACCATCACCCAGAATGATACCACACTGCAAGCAGAAAATGATTGATTTCAACAATTGGCTAAGTTTCTGGTGTCATTCTAAAGGGATCCAGTATATGTCTCCCTGGGATGACATGACTGAAAGACCTTGATGCTTTGCCAGAGATGGCCTGCATCTGTCACCCCTGGGATTCCGGATACTGGCCAAGGCTCTTACCACCCCTATAGAGCCTTTTTTTAGGAGGTGTTCCAAAGACCAAAATAATAGCTACAAACAAATGCAATCTGAGGGTCATGCTGCTCAAAGCTAGAAGTCTAAATCTTAAAATGCACTTGCTCAAAGCACTCCTTAAAATGGAGAACATTGACATTTATGCTGTAACAGAGACCTGGTTCAAGGCAGCAGAAAGCACCCCTGCACTACCAGGCTATAACTCATTCCACACCTTTCAGCATCAGAATTTGGACCGAAGCTCCAAAGGTGGTGGTGGTGTTTCCATATTCATAAAGGATGTGCACACCTCCAGACTGGTAGCCCAACATAACGCATCCGAGATACTTCAGGTGTAGCTAACAATGGGTAAGACAGCGATTTAGGTCGTAGCCTGCTATAGGTCCCCAACCATGTCCCAAGACTCACACTCCACGTTCCTAAGCACACAGGAGAATATTAGGGTCCGACCTAACACTCTCATACTGGTCAAATGTATCTACCTTTCCATTAACTGGGAAAACTACTCATGTACCAATACACTTGCCCAACATTTCCTGAAATTCATTAATTCCAATGCCCTGGACCAGCTCATTCTTACCCCCACTAGAGGTAGCAACATCCTTGACCTGGTCATTACTAACATGGGCGACCATTGCTCCACACCAGTAGTCATCTCCTCCCTGGTTAGATCCAACCACAAATGAATCAGCTTGGAAATCCACTTCCCCCCACCTCCGCAAAGGTAACCACCATGAAAAACTTCTCCAAAGCTAACTTTGAGCTCTTAAAAACAGAGGTGGCTAACTTTACTGCACCCATGCAAATGGAGAATAGTAGCATGACCGCCGAATCAAACACCAATGCACTGTACGAACATGTACACAAATGCATGGATCTCTGCCATACCCAATAGACCCAAGACGCTCTCCTCCAAAAAAAGGAAGCTAATCTGGTGGTCCCCTGCCATAAACAAACTCTACAACAGAAGGAGGAAACTGATGTGGAATAAGGTGAAGTCACAAGACTGGAAAAACTCCCTTATCAGCCTCAACAAAAAGTTGAGATCCCTCATCAAATCCGCTAAAGCTAGCTATGAAAACAGAATTGCAGCAGAGAGTAAAGACAACCACAAGGCCTTCTATAGTAATGTAAAGAACCTCCATGGCAATACCCAGATCTGCTCTGAGCTACTGCACAGTGACACCTCCTATACTGAGTCAACAGATACTGCCAATATCTGGCTGACAGATTCAATGCCAGCTTTACCCCTCTCCCCTCCACCCAAAGGACCAATCACAATACCAGAAGATTGCCAGGCACCATGTATTACTGCTGCACAGGTTAAAACAGCACTGTCCAAGGCCAAGAATACACATTCTATGAGACCTGACAATATCCCTGGCTGTGTTCTACATGAACTACAGAGTGAACTGGTACCTCACCTGTGTGCACTGTTCAATCACAGCCTCACCATGGCTTTGTCCCTACCGAATGGCACACTGCTACAGTCATCCCTCTCCACAAAGGAGGAGCAACTACAGACACTGTGAACTATTTCCCCATTAGCCTGATGAGTCTGATATGCAAAGCTATGGAACACATCATCAGGGACCTAATAAACAAGGATATAGGGACTCTCCAAACTCGGGATGATACACAGTTTGGTTTTGTGAAGGATAGATCATGCCTCCTCAACTTGGTCAACTTCTTTGAGTCAGTCACCAGAGCTGTGGATGAAGGTAAGGTGGTTCATACAGCCTACCGTGATCTGGCCAAGGCCATTGATACCATTCCCCACTCAGGAATCATAGAAAAACTCACTAAGCTAGGCATTAACCCCTATATCATTAGGTGGGTTACAAACTGGCTTACAGATAGAACCCACAGTGTGAAAGTAGCTGCCTCCAAGATAGACTGCCGCCCAGTCACTATTGGAATCCCACAGGATTCAGTCCTGGGTCCTCTCCTGTTTGGTATCTACTTCTCTGAAGTCCAGGCCAACACAAAGGGACTCTGGCTGACAAAGTTTACAGACAATTGCAAGTTGGGAGCTATTATTAACTCCCCAAGTGATGTTGACATCCTACAGAAAGGCCTCACTGAGACCAATGACTGGTGTCTGAACCATGGCCTTAAGCACAATGCCAAAAAATGTGTCATCATCCCCCTTGGAAAAAACCCGATTCCCTTGAATTACCACATCGATGATAGTCCACTGAACACAGAAGGCATTATAAGAGATCTGGGAACACAGGTTGACATCAGCCTCTCTTTTGGCCACCACATTGCCACTGTGGTCAGAAATTCCTTCAATGTGGCACATCTCATTACTAAGGGTTTTGAATCCAGGAAGAATGAGGTCATTGTCTCCCTCTACTCTTCGCTCATTAGGCCAATCATTGAGTACAATGCCCCATTCGGCATGTACCTCACTAGACACCTGCAACAACTGGAGAGGCTGCAAAAGTACCTCACAAAGAGGATCCTAAGCCTTAAACACTTGTCCTATATGGACAGACTCAAAAAACTCCAACTATTCTCTGTCTCATATCACCTATTTAGAGGCAATCTTTGCTTGACTTACAAAGCCATGTCTGACCCAGCTCTATTAGAAATGCTACATCTAAAAAAATCCTAGTCCCGCCATACCACACACTCCAGAGACCTCAACCTCATTACCACAGTCAACAGAACATGTTAGAGGGACAGGTTCATAACCCAGAGACTGCCCATGCTATGGAATAGACTTCATATACATGTCAAGCAGCGCACCTTACTGGCCCTCTTCAAGAGAAATCTTGATGAGTGGATGGGAAATAGAAAATTCATCCCTAGGGATCACTCCAGTGGCTCTACTCAACAGAGGCACTGGGAACTAAGGTTAGGTGGCAGAATGCCAGGGTAATCCTATGGGCTAGGCTTGTAGAGGCTCCAGGGCCATTAGCCTAGTACACACCTATGAACCTAAAAGACAACAGAGCTAAATTTTTATTTTTGTTTGATAAACAATGCTCCTTTAAAAGACAGAATTTTTGAAGGTTCTGTGTGTGTGTGTGTGTGTGTGTGTGTGTGTGTGTGTGTGTGTGTGTGTGTGTGTGTGTGTGTGTGTGTGTGTGTGTGTGTGTGTGCAAGCATGAGTGCATTTTTATTTGACTTGTGCAGTTTGATTGCACACTTAATAGTAGACAATTTTCCAGTTTCATGTTTTAGTTTACCCAATGGAGCCAACCAGTTTGCACACTTTGTTGTGTTTTGTGAATCACATGCAATCCTGGGGGAGACATTTGCATGCTTACTCCAAGGTTTTACCCCAGTGCATATCAATCTTTATAAACTACACAGGGTTTTAGTATGCAGTTTTGATGTGTACTAATCCTACTTCCTGTGGTAGTTCATGTTCATAAATCTCACCCTCATTGTTTAAGGAAAAAACATCTTGATTCCTGGAAACACAAGTGAAAAAAAATGGTTGCAACTATTGCATTTATTACAAAATCATTCAATCCTAAATCCAGTGAGGTACTACAGGAATACAAAGGAAGCTTCCAGAATCTATGACAGGGTATAAACTCTAATGAGAGGCTGTAATTATGGACTGTAATCATACCAAAGACAGAGATATTATTGTAGATGGAATAAATAATGCACTTGAAAAGTAGGATAATATTTAAAAAAAGATTTTAAACATTGCTTTAGTAATAGAAACAACGGATAAAAATATATTCCAGCAAAAATATATTGTGGATGTCGCACTGGTGTAGAGGTAGCATTGTTGGCTCACAGTAAGAGGTTCTCCAGTTCAATTCTCCCCTGGAGTGCCTTTTGTATGCAATCTGCATGTCCTGCCTGTGTTCATGTGGATTTTCTCAGGGTACTCCGGTTTCCTCCCACATTACAAAAACATATGTCTGGAACATTTCTCCCCAGACCACTGCTGAAAATTGGCTTTGTTCCAAGTCGGACTTTCCCAGTAAATAAATGTTAAATAAATAAAATAAATAAATTACAGTTGTAAATCAGGCAGCTGACAGCAACACTCATCAGTAAAAATGTGTGGTCCCAAGAGTAATGCAGCAAAGCTGCATTTCTTATAAGTGTCTTGCTACAAAGCCCACATCTTCTCAGTGCACATCTATATCTACAGGAACAGAACCTGTAGGGTTGTAGGAACAGGTTTGCCTGCACCACTTCAAAGTGCATTGCCAGTGAGATTTTACTGCATGTGTAACATATTTGTTTTTATTTATTTGGTTATTTATTTATTTATTTATTTTTATTTTAGCATTGGTATGCTACTCATGTATGTATGCTAAGCAACATATCAGCAGGGAAGGGGAATTGCAATTTTCACAAACAATAAAAAAATGATCTCTATACAACTAGCACATAACAATCGATTAAGTCCATATGATTCATCTACAGGTCTTGGGTAGAGTCATTATCATGTATGGCATGCTGATGGTGTGCTCTGTGTTCATCCTGGGGCAAAACCACACTGCATACAAGGTCTTCCCCCACTGTGTTGAGCCCTTTCTAGTTAAATCACTAAGCTACCTTGTAGGAGTTGTTCAAGGGTAAGGATCAAATCTTCACAACTTATTTACTTAAATTCCTGTATTCATCAAGCTTGAGATCAGAAGAAATGAAACAAGTTATCTCCATCTGGACCAACCATGAAATGGTCTCCACTCTCTTTTTCTGAGGTCTTCATATGCAAATACAAAATCAAGTCTGATGCTATAGGATGCAGAGGTAATGACCTGAACAAACCTGAATCCCTTTAGAATTGAGGAATTTCTTAGCCATAGTCACTAACTTGTCACTGGCACAGGTGTTAAAGTGGTGCAAAACTAAGCAGCTGAGTAACCCAGTATAGACTCTATGAAAATATAAGTGAAGTAAGATTTATCCACAGAATGTGGTAAGTGGCAAACGGGAAGGAAGCTACTAATTTTTCCTGCCCCATTGACCAGTTTGAATGTGATGGTATCTGCGTTGTGCTGGTATGTCATTTGAAGATCAAATCTGCAATATTTTGCTTTCAACCTTCCATTAATGCACAAAGTTTACCAAGTGAGATCAAAAGCTGAGATCACTATCTAACCTAATCGGGAATCAAAACTTCTGCTGTAGTTCACTTTTACTTCAATCCAGCCCTGTGATTATCAAAAATCCCTAAGTGACAGCACAGTGAGATCAAAGCAATAGGAATTTCAGATAGCATTAACGGGGGCATTGTAGGAGGGATGCATATCACTGAAAAGTAAGAAAAACTCATACAGGAAAAAAGCTTTCTGTCTCACTTTGTCTTTTCTTTACTACTGTTCCTTCTCTTCAGGGACATCTTATAATGGTATGAAAGGCAAGGCATAGCTTCCCCCTTGAGTCTATATGCTAATGAATTTTGGTGGAGATTGGAATATTATCTGCTCACTTAGTGAAGTCCACTCTGGACAACATTTACTAGGAGAACCCCTGCTTGATAAGACTATGAACACATATTTTATCACACTAGGAATGATGGATGACTATAAGGAATTAAAATTGTCTAATAGCTTGTACACGTATTTATCCTCTAGATTGGGTTCATTCTCCTGGATAGATAAAATAATGGTAACCAAAGAGGATGGACATTTAGCTGCTTCTCTCTATGTGGCTCCCTGGGATTCTCAGATCACATCTTGTTATCTCTTAAGATGCAATTTAACACAGAAGTTCTTCAGCGACATTAGATAGTAAATCTATAGCTTTGCCATGGTCCTCAATATAACTAGATCATCAGAGTTTTAAACAGTATCTTAACACCCGCAGCAACCCCTTAGTAAATAATCTGTTGCTAAGCGAGACACCTTAAGCATGTTGTTAGTACAAGATCTTAAACTCTTCACTGAGGCTCAATTGACATTATTAGAAAAACAGAAAATGTCTTACAAGCAGTTGCTAGAAGTACAACACAGGTACATGTTGGGGGTTGAAACTCTAGATCTGGACTATTTAACCAGCCTTCAAAATAACCTGATTAAGGAGTCTGACTATTAAATAGAACAAGGGAAACATACAACTTTTGACTTTTCTTCCTCTTTTAAGTACTTAGCTTTGAGGCTGTGGAATCTCAGAGTCTCCAGGGGGTTCACAAAGCATATTAACCTCTCCTCCAGCAAGGTAGTCTGCTTTCTGCCAGAGATTTGTGAGGTGTTTATACCATGTCTATATAAGCTTTATGCGGTCAAGCAGGATTTCCCATTTTTCATTTGATGTGGTTTAACATTATTTATCAGAGCTTAACTTACCTAGGTTAAACCACAAGCAGGCACAGGAAATTTGGCAGTTAGTCTACCCAGAAGAGCTTGAGCTCACTTATAAAAAGCTAGAAAAATGCAAAACACCAGTCTCTGAGGGACTGCCACTTGAGATATATAGGGAAGACATAGATGGCTTTGTTTGTTAAATTTGTAAACTTGTCAAACTCGTCATGACCACAACGGATTCTACACTTTCAAGGAGGTACTGCAAGCTTACTTCTATCATCCCATTTCAGTCCTCAGCTATAACTGCAAATTATTTATGGCTATTTTAACCACTAGGATTGCTTATTTCCTCCCCAGCCTAGTTCACTCAGGCCAGATAGGCTTTATTCAAGGCAAAACCACAGCCAGCAACTTAATAAAGACATCTGTGGTGACTGAGTATACCTCTCAATCTAACACACTACTTTTCCTTGCCAGTAGGACAACAAATCTTTTAACTTGTGTTATACACAGACAATTTACTACTATACGTAACTCATCCTGAGGGGGAGTTGGTTGGAGCCTTAGAAATGCTTCCCAACTTTGGGAAACTTTCTAGTTACAGAATTAATGTACTGAAATTAGAAAGAGTAAGGATTTTTTATATTCCATCCCATCTGAATAAACAAATTTACCTGTATTTGGATAGATACAACTATATGACATACTTGCGAGTTCACTATACTTATACAATCCAGGAATCTTAGGAGATTAATTACCCCCATCCTTTTGCTATTTTTAGCTAAAATTCAGTTTCCTAGACTGTTGGAAAGAGATACGTCTGGATAAACCACAGAAAATTTAGACGACCACTTTGTTTGTGTTACCTCTAATATTATATGGTGAGCAAGGGATAGCCTTTACCAGGTAAAATTTACCCCAGTCAGAACAAGATATTACTGATTTTTTATTGGAAGCAACACAAGTTAGGAAGGGAATAATAGTGCCCCCCCCCCAAACTTGGGTGGACTAGGTATTTCTAATTTTGTTCTATTTACTAAAGCTGTTTAAGTCAAAACCTGTGTACAGCTTTTACAGATGCTTATAATGCATTATGGAAGAAAGCTCTACCTAATGCACTGGGGGCTCAACAAGTTCTACGATTTACTTAAGATTAAAAAAATCACAGATAATTAGTAAGCTGACATTGTTTGGTCAAGATCTTTTACATGCTTTTAAAGATGCCTTAATGGTTAAGGGAACGAAGTCCTGGTGGATGGAAATATCCCCATCACTCTATTTTGCTCTTGGCGGGAGATTTCCCTCCAGTATTTAGGCTTTTGAAAACCTGCCCCAATTTAAGATATTGGACACAATTATTCAGTCACAACACCATTATACCCTGGCCCATCTTCTTAGTAAAACATGGGGCAGGTACTCCTCATAATACCTTCTACAGTCAGTTAATTCAGGATGCACAAAATCTTAAGCTACACATGATCCCCACCTCTAATTATCCATTTAATTCCTGTGACAAATATATGAATAAAGGCTCTGTAAGGAAAACATATAGAATTCTCTTGGGACCAGTAGTCAGCAACAGAGAAATGATGAGTGCTATGGGTAAGAGAATTAGAAGCTCCAATAACCTCTTTTACCTGGAGCAAATTATTGCAAATATCTAGATATGCAACTCATTCTAGAAAATACTGCTTTTCAGTGTTGGAGATGTTTATAGTCTTGAGTACTGGACTGACTGCATGTGTTCTAGAGCTGTACTTTCCTGCAAATATTAAGAATGATCTACAAGACGCAATGCTGCAGCTAGGTCTAAATCCTGGATTACTTACTCACTCCACTTACTTGTTTGGATTGGCCACTCCATGAATGCATCCCAACCCCTGCAAACTGCTTATAAGTTGCTCCTGTTGTTTGCCAAGAAATGTATAACTAGAAGTTGGAAGCAAAAGACCTTTCCTTTAATACAAGATCTAAAAACTTTAGTTTTATATCTTCATCACCTGGAATTAAGATCCCTTGATTTATATAGGACTGGCTCCTCCTGAAAAAAAGAGGGAGGTATTCAACACATGGCTAGATGCTTGAATCTAGTTTAAGGGGGGTTATTCATTACATATCACCCTCATGGTTGAAACAAGGGACCAGCATATTTTCTGTCTCCCTTAGCTTTACAGGTTGGGAGGCACCAAACTCATTAATCCACTCCTCTCAGCATAAAGCTAGCCTTCCAGGCTTCTCTTTCAGTACTGTCCACCCCCTCCCTTTTTTTTAAATGAGCCACCATCCAGAACTCACAGCTTTTCTTACAGCCTCTGAATAAATTGCTTTCTTGAAATAGTTATAATTAATCTGATTATATTTCTTATATTTTCACCTACCCATAATTCAATAAGTCAACCCAGGAAGCATAGTCTAAAGTTAAAGATCAGTTTTGATCCATTAACTGTTAAAGAATATTTTGTTACATGCAGATTTTTTTTTTTTTTTTTTTGCTGGTTGTGATTAAACTGTTAATAATGTATTTTTCATATGATTTATCTTAAATGTTTTTCTCTTTTAAAAGTATAACTGTTTTGAATGCCCAGTATTAGGGATCTACCCAGTTCAATAACAAAATAAGAGATAAAATAAGCAAAACATATGACATGAATTTTGACAATACAACTAACTGTTGAAGTTTATTAGTGCACTAAAAATTCCACTCGGCTCTGTGTTAGAAGTAAGTTTTAATGCTTGGTTTTTATTTGGTATTACCATGAAATTCAAATTACACAGTTTTCTACAAAATGATTTGTAGTATAATGTTCTTGAAAATGAATTTGTGTTTTCTCTCATGGTGATGTTAGATACATACTGTTTTCAATAAAGAGTTCTTGAGAAAAAAGAGCTACTGAATTTTGTTGTTCATAGGTTCATAGATGTTTACTAGGCTAACGATCAAAAGGGCCTTTTTATGCCTAGCCATGCATCCCATATCTCTGACAGCTTCTGATACCTTTGATGAATGCAAGCATGGGCCTGGGAGATGAACCATTCACAGGTTACCTGTGTCCATTACAGACATAGGTGCCAAACCAGGGATTAATTTCCAGTTTCCCATGCAATTGTCCAAATTGCACTTCAGTTGGGTTAGAGATGAACTCTGATTCACATGGATGGGGAGCCTGTCCATAGACAGGGTAGTCTCTGGGATAAAATCTATCTCTCCAGAAGGTCTTATTTATATCACAGGCAAGGTTTAAGTCTTTGGAACAGGTAATTCTGGTACTGTTAGTTTTGTGGATATGCAGTAGGCCCATCAGAGTGGGGTCTGACAATGCCCTGTATGCCAGGCATAGTTCTCCCCTCAAAACCCTGAAGGAGACCGAATACAGGGATAGAGCCGTGAGGTCTGCATAGGACATTTTACTTATCCCCTGTATTCTTTTAGTGAAGAACCTCTGTGGATGTTCCAGTTGTTGGATATGCCTGATTAGGTACATACCATAGGGGGCACTGTACTCAATCATAGGTCTGATGAATGCCGAATACAGTGGAACAATGACTTTCTTGGACTTAGATGCCATACCTTTGTTTATAAGTTGCGCAACACAGAATCATTTCCTCACCAATGTAGACACATGATGGTCAAAGGCAAGATTACTATCTATGTGTGTCCCTAAGTCCCTGACTACTGGGTCAACTCTAAGGGGTGTGTTTTCAATATGATAGTTAGCAGGGATGGATGACTTCCAAAAGGATACTATTATGCATTTCTTGGCATTTACTTTTAGTCAATGGCTCTGACACCAGTTGTTTGTATGCATCAGCCCTTCCTGGAGAGCATTTGTGTCAGTGTGAAATTCAGTGATGGCTCCTAATTTGCAATCACCTGTAAATTTAGTCAGCCAGAGACCACTGACATTGGCCTTGACTTCTGAGAAGTAAATGCCAAAAAGGAGCAGTCCAAGGACTGATCATTGAGAGACTCTACTTATGACTGGCCTCTTTGTAGAGCTGGACTTCCCAATTCTAACTTCCTGGGTCCTATCTGTGAGCCAGTTGGCTATCCTCTGGGTGACATACGGATTTGTATCTAAACTCTTGAGTTTGTCAACAATGCCAGAATGGGTATTATGTCAAATGCCATGGCCAGATCAAGGTAGGCAGTGTGAACAATTCTGCCTTCACTCATTGCCTTGGTCCACCAGATTAAGTAGGCATGATCTGCCCTTGATGAAACCAAACTGGGTTGGGTCCATAGGTTCATAGGTAGGTACTGGTCTATTGGCCCAAGGGCCTACGTAAGCCTAGCCAATAAGGTTCCCTGGCTTACACCACCCAAGAAATTTATTTTCCTGTGCCACTGTTGAGCAGAGACACAGAAGTGATCCCCGGGGTGTATTTCCTATTTCCCATCCACTCATCAAGATTTTTCTTGAAGAGTGCTAATGAAGAACCTTGCTTGATATAGATGGGTAGCCTGTTCCAGAGTATGGGAAGTCTCTGGCACAGGAATCTATCCCTCCAGTATGTCCTGTTTATTGTGGTGACAAAGTTTAAGTCCCTAAAGAGTGTAGCTCAGAGGGATTGGGATTTCTTTAGGTGTAGCATGTCCAACAGCTCTGGGTTTGACATAGCTTTATATGTTAGGCAGAGATCACCTCGGAGTAGGTGATATGCTACGGAGTAAAGCTGAAGTTTTTTGAGATGGTCAGTATAGGGCATTTGTTTGAAGCCAGTAATCCTCTTTGTGAGGTACTTCTGTGGCCTTTCCAGTTGCTGCAGATGTCTTGTGGGGTACATTCCAAAAGGGGCATTGTACTCTATAATGGGTCTAATGAGTGTCGAATAGAAGGAAACAATTACCTCTTTTTTCCTGGATGAGAACACTTTTATGATGATGTGTGCCACATAGAAGGACTTCCTGACTACTGTGGCAATGTGACTATCAAAGTAGAGACTACTGTCCACCTGGGTCCCAAGGTCTCTTATCACACTTTCGGTGTTAAGTAGATTGCTGCCTATGTAGTAGTTCATGGGTACAGAGTTTTTACCAAAGAGGATGACACTGTGCTTTTTGTCATTGAGCTTGAGGCCATGGTTCTAACACCAGGCATCTCTCTCAGCGAGCACTTCTGTAGGATGTCCACATCATTTGGGGACTTGACTATGGCTCCTAGTCTGCAGTCATCTACAAACTTCATTAGCCAGAGGCCTTCTGTGTTAGCCTGTACTTCAGAGAAGTAGATACTAAACAGGAGAGGTCCCAGGACTGAACCCTGTGGTACTCCACTTGTCACTGCTTTGAGGTCAGATTTGGAGTCTGCAACTTTTACAGTGTGGGTTCTATCAGTGAGACAGTTGGCAATCCATCTTGTGAAGTAGGGATTTATACTTAGTTTAGTGAGTTTAGCTATAATTCCAGAATGGGGGATGGTGCTGAAAGCCAGTTCCAGTATGTGGAGGTTTACTATATCTCTGTTGATCATCTCCATAATAATTCTTTCCATGGCTTTACATATAAGGCTAGTGAGACTTATGAGTTTGTAGTTTCAAGGGTCTGTAGATGGTCTAACTTTGTGCAGACGGATGAATGTTGCCTTTCTTCATTCATGAGGCAAGAAGCATATTTAGAGGCTACAGTTAAATAGTAATACCAGAGACACTGATAGGTCATATTTCATGCTATTTAGAAGGCATCCTGGGATATTGTCTTGTCCCATTGATTCAGTGTTCTTGGTCTTAGAGAGAGCGTTAAGGACCTGTTCCCTAGTGATAGTAGGGGGAGTTATATTTGATGATATTTCCTGAGGGAAGGTTGAAGGGGAGAGAGGTGTAAAGTTGGAGCTGAATTTATAAGCCAGGTTTGTTATATCCTCTGGCTTAGTATAGCTGGTTCTATCCACAATGAGCTATGCACACAATTGTATATTGCCTTTGAGGTTGCGGACATAGCTAAAGAATGCTTTGTGGTTCCCCTTCGCCTGGGAGGCCAAACTTACCTCACATTTGACTTTGGTAAACTTTATTTGTTCTCTGAGTTGTTTGTTTAGTTTGATGAAAGTGATTTTGTCCTGCTGGGTGCTATACCTCCTAAATTTTGCCGTAATGTTCTTCCTCCTGTTATATAGCCTTCTGATTCTGTGATTCCACCAGGATGGCTTATTTTTTTAGTTAGATCTGTACTTCTTCCTGGTGGGTATAGCTGCCTCTAGGCAGTGATTAACATGCTTGTACAGGGTTTCTGTGAACAGTTCTCCACAGGCATCAGTGTTTTCAGGGTTTATGGGGGCTTGAAATTTTGCCAGGTTCTTACTTAATAGCAGGAGTTTAGCCTTAGATTAGTTCTTGAATATTCCAGGTTTAGCTTGGGGTTCAGGTTTTATTTTTACTTCGAAGGAAACCATTCTGTGGTCTAACCTTACCAGGGAAGGCATTATAGTAGGGGGTGTGTAGCATTCTTCCATATTAGTGAGGACCAGATCTAATATGGTTGCACCCCGTGGTTAGTGTATTGACTCTCTGGTCCAGGGAGTTTGTGTCTACAAAATCCAGGACTCTCTTTGCATGTACATTTGGTGTCTATAGGATTCCCAGTTAACAGGGGGTAATTACCGTCACCCATGAATATGTTATTGGATTGGATGGTTACTGTCTCTAATACATTTAAATACATAGAATGGGTTTGCTGAATCATGGAGGGGGACCTATAGCTTGCAAGGAAGTTGTACTGGACTTTTTTCTATGGTGAGTTGAACATGGAGCAGCTCAAGTCCATTGTCCTGTTTGATCAGCCTTTCAAGTATATTCATATTTTATGTAGAGACACATCCACTTTTAGTCCTTTCCTATGAAGGAGCTGGCCTAAATGTGTGAAAGGCATTATAACTTTGCACTGTTGGTCTGATCTCCGCAGCTTTAAAACATGTCTCATTGACCGCAAAGACATCAGCATTCTCTAGGGTAAAGAGAGCTTCTAGGGAGTGGAGTTTTTTGTTTGAAATCCTAGCAGTGAGCAGAAATACTTTTATATTATTATTTCTTTATTTACTAGGTTAGTCCTAGTATGCTACTACCCTCTTTTAAGGGGAGACCCAAAATGGTATTTATATTGACTAAGTGGAATTTGGCCAGGTTACCAGGGAACTTCCCCTACTCTATTTTCCATAAGTGCTATGGAATCATTTACATACACCTGAGCTACCATCAACTCAAGCAGATGGGACCTTGTTTTAACATCTTTATTTTATTTATTTTATTTTACATTTGTTGGCTGGGCTAGTCTAGCTGGATGCATGTCCATTTTCAGTAGAGGCCCAGGGAGATAAGCTCCAAGCATTGGTAAATTACAAAAAAAGATTACAATAATTAAAAATGACTAAATTCAAATACAAAGAGATTAAAAATGTTTGAGAGAATCAAAATTGTTTCTATGAATAATGGCTCACAGTCTGTGCAAGGTTTAAAATACAATATAAAAAGTAAAAATTGTGTCTATGAATAATATCTCACAGTCTATGCAAAGGTTAGAAATACAGTCGAGTACAAGATCACTCAGAATTCTAAAGTAATGATTTGTAGGTCAGAGAAAGAGAAAGAGAGAAAAGTAGAAGAAAGAAAAAAGAAGGACTAGAATAAAGTTAGATTCTATTGATTAAAGCTGTAGAGGGGCAGAGGCCAGAAGGAAGGGGTATAGAAAGAAGAGCATTAAGGGGGAGAAAGTAGGATTTAGTCAGGTTTAGAACAGGGACAAAGCCAATGAATTTTCAGATGTTCTTTGAGATGTTTGTTGAAGAGTGGTGTGGATGAGAGAGATGTGAGTGTACTAGGAAGATTGTTCCAGATTTTACCTACAATGTTAGTATAAAGTGAGTCCCCAGCTTTATTGTTAGATTTAATGTTGGAGATTAATAGCTTGTTTGCTGAGCGAAGTGTTGCAAGATTTCTATAAGGGGAGATCAGGTTAGAGAGGATTGGAGCATTATTTGGGTGATAAAGAATATTATGTGAGATAACCAGTTGATTATACAGTAGATGGTTTTGTAGTTCTGACCATCCGAGTTGTTTAAGGTTGTGACAGTGGTAGGTTCTGAAGGTGGTGGCAGTGACAAATCTAGCTATGTTATAGCTAGTTTCAAGCTTGCTTAGATTGTGTTTTGATAGATTGATGTATATGGCAGAAGCATAGAATAGGGTAGAAGTTAGGTGAGTCTGGGCAATGGAGGTTCTAGCTAGTGGTGTGAGGAAGGGTTTGATTCTATACAGGGAGCCTAGTTTTTTATTGACAGCCTGTATAGTATTATTGATATGATCATCAAAGCTGAGGTTATTATCTATGGTTATGCCCAGTAGATGTGTGGTAGTGTCAGGGGAAATAGTAGTTCCATTGTTAGAGGTAATTGTGAAGTGGAACTCTGGTGACTTTTGGGTGGGAGTAAAAAGTAACAATTTTGTTTTTTTAGGGTTTAGGAGGAGGCAATGATGTGTGAACCAATTTTCAACAGTGTTAAATACTGTTTGAGTAAGGGTCTGAAGAGAGATTGATGACTTAGAAGTACAGATTAAAGTAGAATCACTGGCGTATTGTATGCGTGTGGCTTGAGGAACAACAGTATTTAGATAATTAATAAAAATGGAAAATAGAAGAGGGCCTAGGATAGAGCCTTGAGGGACTCCAGTGTTTACTGGGAGGGGTGTGGAGAGATTATTATCCCAGAGCACTGCTTGTTGTCTATTTTTTAGATAGGATGTAAACCAAAGTATTGCTTGTGGGTCAAGAGATTGGGCTTTTAGCACATTGATTAGTAAGTCATGGTTAACCATATCAAAGGATTTTGATAGGTCAATGAATAGTGCAGAAGATAGAAAGTTATTATTTCGATTCTTGTTTATACAGTCAGTAAAAGATAGAAGGGCGGTAGTTGTGCTATGAAAGGGCCTAAAGCCGTGCTGACAGTTGGCAAGTAAATTATTGTGGAGCAGGTGTTGAAGTAGTTGATGGTGAATACATTTTTCCATTATTTTGGCCAACGGAGAGAGTAATACAATTGGTCGGAAGTTGGAGATATCAGTGGATTTGCCTTCTTTATGTAAGGGGATTATATGGGAGACTTTCCATATGGACAGGATGTTACCTTCTATGATTGTTCGGTTTATAAGGATGGATATGGGATATGCTATGACTTTGGAAGCTATTTGAAGGTATTCTGCTGGCAGGTGGTCGGCAGAAGGGGTGCAAGGTTTGAGTTTTTGAAGGAGTTTGAAGATAAAGGATGTTGGCACAGGTTGTATATAGAAGGAAGGCACTGAACTGTTTGTGTTTTGTAAAGTGCTGGGGGAAATGGGAGATATTGTCTTTGCAAGAGTTTGTATAGTTTCTGTGAAGTAATTATTAAAGGCATCCACTATTTGCAAAGGGTTATTATGGAGAACTAAAGATGGGGCTGGAGTTTTGGTATGTCCTGGTTGGAGAAGTTTATTAATGCCTGACCAAAACTTTTGAGGGTTTTTTGGGTGTGATTGTTGAAGGTGGAAATAATAGTTTTTCTTGTCTAAGATAATGTTATTTTTGGTTGCATTTCTTAGCTGTTTAAAGTATAGGTGGTCTGCAGAGCTCATAGAGGCTCTCCATCTGGCCCATATTTTGTTCCATAGGAGCATTTTTTCCTTTGTTTGTTTTGTGAGCCATGGGGCTGTTTTAGTCCTAACTCGGGAAGAGCGAAGGGGGGCATGGAGATCTAGGATTTGTAGGAATTTAGTATTAAAGTAAGAAACTGCTTCATCAAGTTTGAGTTGCTTCAGAGGTGACCAGTTACAGACCTTTAGTTCGTTCTGAAAGCTCTCTGCTTTAAAGTGATTTTTGGAACAATAGGTTATAAAAGTGTTATTAATAGGAGTATGAGCCTTTTGCTTTGTTATGTAGGTAAGAAGATGGTCACTAAGGTCATCTGGAAGTGTTTCTGAAGTATAGGTTTCAGGATGACTATTTATAAGTATCCATTCAAGAGTGGCTTCTCTACTACTAGGTTTGTGGATTCTTGTGGGGGTGTTTATTATTTGAGTGAAACCATAAAGATTAATGTGGGTGTTAGGATTAGGAGAGTTACAAATAGTCCAGTCAATGTTAAAATCACCTAGTACAATAGTTTCTTGAGGTAGTAGGGTGAAAAGGTTACTAAGAATATTTTCAAGAGTGTTAATATTATTTTCTGGAGGAATGTAGGTGCAGATTATATAAATAGATTTAGATTTATTAAGTTGGAGTTTAACGGTAAGGGTTACTGCATTAGTATTTGAGGGTAGTAACACATTAAAGGATGAAACTAAAAGTTCAGATTTATACAAGATAGCTACTCCTCCACCCTTCTTGGTTGTACGGTCACATCTTAGGATGTTATTTCCAGGTGGGGTTATTTCAAGGTCATGAGTGGAGGGTTTCAACCATGTTTCTGTAAGGCAAAGGTTATCAAATGTATGCACTTGTAAGAGAACATGCAGTTGAGTAAGTTTGTTGAGCTATTCTAAGAGAGTTACCTAGTTTTATAGAGGTAGAGACACTATTAGTTGTTTTTTTTTTATGGGTTATTGTAAACTGGAGGGTTTGGGCCTGGATTAGGATGAATATCGCCATCTAATGGAAGTTGAGTGGGATGTTTTAGTAAAGTCTTTATACTTTCAGGGTACTTGGGTGGGCTTATCTTGCTGGAGGAGTAAGTAACATGGGAAGATCTATGGAACCTTGGGAGTAGGTAAACTGAAGTAGAGGTTATATTGCTATGGGAGAAGAAGCTGAGCTGTGTGATTGGTAATGTTTGTTGATGGGAAGGTTCATTATTAACTAAAGAGAAGTGTTTGTAGAAGGTTAGGGCATAGGGTAAAGTTAGGAATATTAATGAGGAAGTAATAAGAAGATAGTTTTTAAGGGTATAATTATGTAAGAAGGTAATTTGTGATAGTGGGGTTAAGAGGTTATGTAAAGACTTACACAAAGTAAAGATAAGAGATATTATATGGTAGAATAGATGAGAGGTGACCTATGGGTGGGGTAGCAGAGAAGTAGAGAGATGCAATGAACTATTGTAGTAGGGTAAGGTTGGTTATGGAAAGAATTGGAGAAGGGGTGGAATTGATAAGTAGTAGTCTAAGGTGATAGGATGAGTAGTTAAGTGGGTGTGGTTAGAGATGTTTAAGTGTAACAGCACTGGTGGTGGGTGGGAATTGTGGGTAGGGTAGGGGAGTGGAGTGAGCCCCTAGGGCTAACGGAGCGGGTCAGACCAAGTGATGGAGGATTCAGAAGAGACAATCAGTAAGGGGCAAAGAGAAGGAGATGGAGTAGCAGGTAAGTAGCTTCTCGTAGAGCAGGTATGGTGTAGGAAAGAGGACAGTGACGCAGGGAAGCTAGAAGTAAATATAGTCTATAGAAGGTAGAGGATGAGAAGAGTAGGGGCTAGGAGGAGAGAGAGTAGTAGGGGGAATAGCTAGGCAGCAGTGCAAGAGATGAGAAATAGAAGAAAAAATAATTATATTGAGCTAAAGCAAGCACAAGTGAGGGAAACAGTGAGGGCACAAGGCTGGATTGCACTGCCACCTAGTGGGCAGAAGGAAAGATACAGAAGGTAACCAAGAAAAAGATAAGTAGGTGGGGAAAGAAATAAAGTTAGTAGCAAGGGAAAGAAAACTATCAGGTGATACTGGGCAGGGATAGGAGTCTGACTGCTGGTTTACCTGACTCAGTGGCAAAAACATAGTTGACAAAGATTGATTACAAGACAATTAACACGTAATTGCTTACAATATAGGTCAAAAGATAAATATACTTTGTCAATTACTGTACAAGCAGGAGAAATCACTGGGGCAGCAGAAAAACAAGATGGTCCAAATTGGCAAAATCCTGAAGAAGATCAGGGGGTCCTTAGTGGCCAGGCAGGTCCCTTATTGGAAGTTAGTGGGTAGATTGTTTGTCAATTACTGTACAAATAAGAGAAATCACTGGGGCAGCAGAAAAACAAGATGGTCCAAATTGGCAAAGCCTGAAGAAGATCAAGGGGTCCTTAGCGGCCAAGCTATTGGAAGGTAGTGGGTAGATTGAGTTGTGAGTGTAATACTCAAAGGATGACATACTCAGCAGTTTGCACCCCCTCTATATGGCACTGCAGTGTCAGTATTGGACTACTACTCTGTTGTTTATTGTATACACTCTTTCTTAACAGTACTTTTTTCCCTTCCATCATACTGAAAATCACATAACTGGATACATGTCATCCCAGACTGTAAATATGTGTCTTCTCACTGTGACTTTTTATGCACTTTTTCAGTTATGTCATCATCAAAATCGCCTTAGACATAAACAGTTCTCATCCTCAACTTTTCTATAACTTCTGAATACAGACACTTTGATATATGTACCTGTGAATCAAGAGTCACTTGGTAAGTCCATAGCTCTTTTAAATCATTCATTATTTTGACCATTGTTTAAATTATTTTCTTTAAAATCCATGTGCACTCTAAAAATACACAACAAACATAATGGAAAGAGTGAAACACAGCTTTGCAGAATATTACTTACCCATTCCAGAATAAGTTCTGGGAAATTTCTTCAGTGTTCCTATTAAATTTTGACATACACACACAAACATACACACAGACACATGCACTCACACACACACACACACACACACACACACACACACACACACACACACACACACACACACACACACACACACACACACACCAAGTATAAACACTTGTCATCTTAAATAGAAACAGGGAAACTTAAAGGGAAACAGAAAGTTTACCCCGGGGATCATTTCAGTGGCTCTGCTGGACAGAGGCACGGGGAACTAATCTAAGGGGGCGGCGAAAGCTAACACATTCTGGCTAGACTTATAAATGCCTTTGGGCAGATAGCCTAGTACCTACCTATGAACCTATGAACCTAAATATCTCCTGAAAACAGGGTGTAGATTACTTGGTGCAACCCAATCAACAAATAAGAAAATATACAAGTAGTGGTTCAGTGTACTCTGAGAGTACTGATAGAATATCAATGAAAACATACATCAAGGAAAATGACATGCAGGCAGTCTCACATAGTAAATCAAAACAGGCATAAAACCAGATGTAACCAATGTGACAGAACTCCAGAAGATATTGAACAGAGATATTATGGTCTCCCCTCCCAATACTAATATTGCTTGTCATTTGATGGCCTTCTTCATGTACATAAGGCCAGCATTCTGTTCTGGAGTCAGTGTGTGAGGCACATATCTCAGTAAGACAGTAGCATGTCCACAGACTCTGTGTTCTGTACTTCTTCTGCCATGCAGCAGTTTAAGGACAAAAACCCATACATACCCATACCAATACAGATGTATGTCCACAACAACCAAATAATGCATTTCGCATATGGTATCCATAGACAGGCACAAGTCAATGATCCTTTCTTTGCAAACTCAAAAACCCTACTTTCTTGGAAGGTTTACGTACTAGGCCTCCTCCATAGAATACTGGCATGAGCTGGGTTCAAATATGCAGTTGCTCATAATGAGGTCATGCTCATCACATTAAAATATACAGGTTGCTGGTATAAACTCTCCTGATCCTCATATGATCCAAATGGACATGTGCATTATAGTTTATGTCCAAATTACTACTAATAATACTAACTCAGATATGATGGATGACCTACAGCAACAAGCATAGCTTTATACATATAATGTTTACCTATAAACTCATATGCAACTGTAAAAGTCCATTCTTATCCATCCTTATCTTCTTTTGTTACACAGTAAATAACTGAAAGTATCTCATAGTCTTTCAGCAAAAAAAAAAACAAATTACTATTAGTCAAAAAAAAAAAAAACATTACCACTACAGTAGGTAATGGAGACCCAAGTTACTTCTTACAACAGCTATGGAGTTCTTCACTTCAGTACTGAATGGAAGTAGCAAACTTTATAAATTTTAAACCCATGTATAGATCAACTCTTATGAATGTACTATCTTACTGCAAATGGTTTTCAATTGACTGCCCAGCTCCACAAACTCACTTGGACCCTAACTTAACACAAATATAATTGTAAAGTGTTTAAGACTGATCAACATCATTTGCATATCATTATTGCATTCTATCTATTCTGCTTGAATTTGCATTTTGCATTCTCTCCATCCTTCCTTCTTTAAGGGTCCACTATGAGCAAAAACTGAAAAAAAATACGTATTTTTTGTTCTACCCTGAATTTCTACACAGTTCAAACCTGTCAGCACCACAATAATTGCTTATTGCTATTTTTTTTTTTCTAACTCTGAATGCCCTCATGGAGACAAACATGCGGGAATGATCTTATTTTCTTGAAAATCTACTTATTGCTCATAATGCCGTGTGACAGCATAGTTGATGAGCTTACAATGCCCCTGTCCCTGATCACAGTCGCATTCACTTAGAATGAAAGTAGTAAAAAATACTGTCAAGTTTGAAAATCCTCAGTAAAAGGGGCAATGACTTTTTTGCAGTAACTCTTGCATGTGCGGTTCCTACATATTTACTACACCACATGAAAAGTTCTTTGAAAAAGGATAAAGAAACCACCGAGAACAGCCTTTTTTAAAGGTGAGATTTTGAATTCTGTGTTTCTTCCATGAGTCAGCCAGAATGTGATATTTCTTGGCTTAAAAAACTCAGCTAATTAATAACGTCGTTGTTTGTGGTTGTCAGGTTTACTCATCGGTAGATTATAAAAGGGGTAACAGGTTTGTGACTCAAAGAAAGGAAGAGAATACAGTTTTCTTAAACAGCACAGAATCAAAGAATAGTGAATTTTGAGCCTGAATTATTTTATGACCTTGATGGGTGTGAAATAAAAAATGGACTACAGTACCTTGCCATGTTTGTTTTCATTAGCAGAATACTTTCAGATGCAATGGGCATTATGATACAGTAGCAAAGCAGCCAGATTCATAATGAAAGTACTGTGACATTTCATTCAGCCCCAGCATGATGAGTAGTGAGAAAGCAGACCAGGACAGAAATGCCACAGAGTAGGAAAAGATGCTAAGTCATGACTTTTTAATATAATGATCTTCCTCTAGGGATGAAAATATACTCTGAGTAAAGGAAATGTTGAATTTAGGGTGTGGTTGTCTTTAAACTAATCTGTATCTAAACCTGTTCTTTAATCTGATACTCAATCCACTTTCTACCCTTCTCTTTCTGTTTTTCATTTATAATCTTTCAGATAGATTGCAAATACTTTGCATACATTTCATTGTTCTGTACACTTTGCAGAATGTCTGAAATAAATAATCTACTTTCTAATTATTGTATACTCTGTCTGTATATACATTATTGAACAACTTTTATGTGTTTCTACTCCTGTGTCCCCTCTGAAAAGGATTATTATCCAACAAAGCTAAATGGGTTAACAAAGATACATAAATAAATATATAAAATTACTTTGGATTAAATCAGTTGACCATATAGCTGAGTGACATGCACATCTAAGTTACATCATATAAGAATCTTGGACAATCTGTTCCAATCCCATATATATTCAAGACAGTTTAGGGTACATAAATCTGTTACTGAGATACTTTATAATTTAGCTGTGAGCTAAATTAGGGCATGTGGGCATAATAAATGAATGCTTCATATCATAAAACATTCCTCTACCTCTTCTCTACTGTACCACTATTGAAGGCTTATGTGCTACACCTGTGGTTATGGTGTCATTATATCCTCCTGTCTCTGCATTTTTGCATAACATTTGCATGTGTGTGGGTGTATGTGTGTTCACATATGCTGATGCATTTTGTACATTGATCTTATGTTGCCCTTTTTTGGGAATGCATGCCTTGCTGTTGATGTTGCCATTTCAGGTATGTAGCAAACAATGTAAACAATGTACAATTACTTGCCAGTTGGTAGAGTGTGCACTATTGTCCAGCAAGCATGTTTATATACATATCATTGTATAGGTTTATGCTCTGACATAATGCACCACAGATTGAGTGCAGATGTACAGCCACTATTTGTCTGCCACTTCTTAAAGACATACAGTTCTCTCTTTCTCTGGAAACGTGGTATGTCCTGCTCCATATCTGTGTATTGTAATTGTCTAACTCTGTCTTAGTTAAATTTTGATACATCTACAAGTTTCCATAGACCAGTCAGTTGTCTGTGTATCTTTATGTTGGACAGCATGACTGACACCTAAGAACATCCTGCTGAACAGATCATCCATGC
This sequence comes from Protopterus annectens, assembly GCF_019279795.1. Taxonomy (NCBI): domain Eukaryota; kingdom Metazoa; phylum Chordata; order Ceratodontiformes; family Protopteridae; genus Protopterus; species Protopterus annectens. The sequence goes on along the minus strand of NC_056738.1, from coordinate 562,936,569 downwards.
TATGCAGTCATATCCTGTGGACCATGTAGCTGGACTATTCCTTAGAAGACCAACCAATTTCCTGCTTATATTTAGCATTATGATCTGTTAACCCGGTGATCTACCACAGTGCATGAATAACAACATTATGGTGTCACTCACAAGGTCTGCCATCATCTACATAGTGAAGAAAGGAGTGGCTTAGATCACCTGCACATATATTGTATTATGTATAGATAGCTGTCCTGGAAATAAACCATTAACAGCCAACTCAATGCATGACAGAATTATTTAAGGTAGCAATTCTGCTACACATTGTCAATCAGTACAACAAATCATCTGGAAATACAGGTACTGATGACACCTATTGTTCTTCTAAGACAACTCTGTAACCTATTCTGACCAGATTATCTCCTAGTAATTAGCCCTGCATTGATCATGCATGGAGGAGAAGAAGATCCAACATACAATTTTATCAATGACAATGAAAAAAAATTCTCCATTTACTTATTAACTGTTATCAAAGAAAGTACAATGTAAAAATATTATTAATGCAGAGATTAAAAACACACATTTAAGTTTTCATGCTAAAAGATCTTCTACCAGAAAAAAATAATAACATTGTCCAGCTGCTTTTTTAACAGTTATAACTTCATCTAAATAAACTATTACTTTTGCTTCAGTTTTGGCATTTAAGCAAAAAGCACAGTACAACCAATGAATCTGCTAAAAAGGTAACTGTAGTATATTGCAGGTAATGTCATCAAAGAAGTAAACACCTCTGTCTAAACAGATTTCATTTAATTTTATCTCTAATAAAATATAATGAAGTGAAAATCCAACATTTGATTAGCATACAGGTGCTGTCTTTGCTCTGTATAAAACAGGCTCTGGAGCTGTTTTGGTCCTGTTTCCTATTCCACTTTTTATGTGATATTAGTATCAGGGTTCAGACTTTCAAATTAGTGGCAGTCAGGCATTAAATTAAATTGATTATACTTATGTAACTATAAAAGCATCTTAACTTCTTCTCTGGTAACTGTACAATTGGGAACATTTTTCTGGATGAATAAACATTAAGATTTTAATCCATGAACTTTCTCCCATCTTTGTGTTTTTGTGATCATAGAGTTGGCACATTATATATATATATATATATATATATATATATATATATATATATATATATATATATATATATATTTGTTTGGGGGGAGGCTTGCCTCCTGCAAAAATGTTTATATTTAATTTTTCATTGGGTTGATTTCTTGAGCAGTTTTGTTAGATGACTTGCTTTATTGTCCACCTACAACTCAGCAAGTCATACTGGAAGCAGTTTGGGTCTGATTAAGAAGGCATTGCCTCTATTTTTGTTTATTTTATAAGAAGACTGGAACACAGATTAAAATTCACACACACATGTACATATGAACACTTGCATTCAAAGTCTTAAAAAATATTATTTTAGTCATCTCCTTAACATTTCTTAATTATTTATATAATGAATATGCTTTTTAAGTTGCAAAAATAAAGAAATATGCAGAACGTGTCTTTTTTGCAAGGAAATAAAGAGCTGTTTTTCAGCATTAAAAAGTAATTATGAGTTTACTTTATTGCAAGGAGAGTGAATTTATGATATAAATGTGCTTGGTTCAAACAAGCAGAAAGGTTAAATATTTATCTGTCTTCCTACTGTGTATCTCATTTTCTCCTTGTTTCCAGTTAAGAAATCCACTGCAGGTAATATTTATGAACACAGCAGATGTTTTATTCATTCCCTGTGAAGATACAGAAATTATCAATGCATCCTATTGCTCACACAATTGCTGACACTGTAAAAAACAATAACATCATACTGGTTTTATTCCTTGTCTTGGACTCTTCCTGCTGCAGATCTCTAGATTTCGGTTAAGGAACCAATATGTCCTTCGTTCATTTTCCTTGTATGCCACTTAGAGGCAACAGGGACTGTGTAACAGAGCACTGGAGCCATCACGCCTCAGGTGGCAGGATATATTTTATCTCCTCATTACTGGCAGTGAATCTGGTATGCATCAGCTTCTGTGTGGTATGTGAATGAAATCCAGTTCTCTAGTACCATAGGCAAATACTAAATTCAGAACAGATGATGGAGTAAAAACAAATGAAAACTGCTGTTTTTGATGACTATTCCACAAGTGTCCTGATACAATGCTTAATATAAAAAAACATAAGACAAATTCAGAATTAAGGTTTATGGGGAGTTTCTACCCCCATAGCCCATAATTAATTTTTGTTACCATCCAGGGTAACAAAGTATTGAGAGTAAAGCTCATTTCTGTTCCACTTTTAGCACTTTTAGTTCTTATTCAGTACAAAATAATTTGACACTGGAAAGCTCAGTGATTTTTTTTTTTTGTTATGAAATGGCAATTCTGTAAAGAAAATCAAAATGACAGATCACACAATTCCCATTACCTTCTTACTACTGTTCAATCAGGCTGGCAAATATCCCAGAACTTTCAGTGCCAAGGACTATAAAAATGGCAGTATGTTTCATCAACTTAGGTGTCTCTTACTCAACAGTAAAAATGATAGTTCATTTTCCCACATAACTCATGCTGTCTTGTAAAACAAAGAAAACAGGCAGACATGAAAGACATACTGTAGTTCAAAATTCAAAACAGTATACATAATTTAAGCTTCTTTTTTGCCTAAAAGGAATTAGGCTTCGTATCTTACAATTGATCTGTTATTGATAGAGTGGATGTGAGTCATTGTGGGAAAAATATTTCTCTCCTTTCAAGAAAGAAAGAGAAAGATATAGTATATCACAATGCTAAACTATATATCTTGATAAATGGTTGCTACCTACACACAGAAATATGAGATAAAATAAAAAATGCTACTTTTCCAGTGTAAGCAATCTGCTCTGAAGACATAACAGTTAGTTATATTTTTAAATTAGTTTAAAGAAAATGCTTGACTAGGAAAACAGTCATTTGAATTAAAAATCTGCCTCCCTGAGATTACTGTAAAAACAAAACTTTTATGCAGAAAGAGATGATTAACAACACATGCCTTGCCACACTGAAATTAATACAAAAATATTAAAGTTTGTAAACTGAAGAAATAACTGATGAGTTTAACAGCTAGCTTCTAGAACAAATATGCTGGTAACCACCCCATTTTAAAAAGGGTAAAAACAAAATGAAAACTCCAGCAAAGCTAGAACTTCCACTGAATGACCTCCCAAACCTCTTGTATTAGAGGCACATGAGATATATGCAAATGATCCTTATGAACATCAGGTGTTTCCGCTAATTGGCAATTCTGAATGTCCATGACTTGTTTCTTCATTTTACTGGACAACTGCAGGCCAATAAAGCCAAGCCCAATAGGAAAAGTCAACACTAAACCATTATGTATATTTCAACTCACTAAACAGCTCTACTGACATGGAAACCATACGGCAGTGCAGCTCCTTGAGTTACCAAGGAATAACTTTTATGATAACCAGTCAAAATGGTTCCTTATCAAAAGGTAATGCAAATGCTTCCAGGGCCCTTTTATAATAAATGTCCACAAATATCATGTTCTCATAGCCAAATGGCAAGACAGTCTAATAATTTTTTTTTCTGCTCTGCAGATATGCATGGCAAAGTATCTTGGTTTAATGCATCTTCTGACATGGAGAAAGATGCCAGACAATTGTAAAATATGTTACTTAACCAATACATATTTGCCTGGGGTTCTGTTATGATTGCAGAATCCAAAGATTTCCAACAAGCTGTCAGATTACATGGCAGAGTACGTTGCTGTGCATAAACTGTTTTGATGGCAATATTTGATATCAGTAACGTGAATAAACATCACTATTTTGATTAGCAGTCACTGCCTGGAGGACTGGTAGAAAAGTACATTGAGTAAAAAGAGATACAGGTTGTAAAGGGAGAGGGGGATGAATTAAGAAAGGAAAATGGAGTTACCCCAGTGCGGAGCATGTGCATGATCATGTGTGGTTTAGGTATTTAGCTGCCAAGGTCCAAGGTGAAAATTGCTACCTTCTCAAGAGCATCCATGAGACACATTGCAATCAGCATCTGATCTGCCACTGTAAGCTATGCATTCCATGGTAGGGAGAATTTCAGATGTATAATGATGGGCACATGCCATGCTGGTGAGACAGCATCAATGACTTCTGCTGGCAGTACCTCTCAAACTCCTAGCCCAAGACATCCAGACAAAGCCTAAAATAAACAGAGGACAAAGGCCCAAAAATAGAGACAAATTTTAAACATTGCTTTTATAAACATTGTAAGTTACTAGAATGACAGGATGTGTTTTAGCATGCATTTTCTGAAGGCTATGAAGTCTGACACTCAAATGTATGTCATTATTTAGTGACTTCAACCCTGAGTGATTTTCTAGAAAACTACACGTTTTATAAGGAACAGACCAATAGTATGAGGCAAATATCTGGACATTCTGTGAAAATCTGGACAGTTGAGGGGCCAGGCACATAGCCTAAGGCCACCTCATTGTGGGTGTCATCCAGGTCATGGGCAGTATTGCTTCTCAAACTGAACACATGGGATACCTCATCAGAGTGCACATGTACAGTCCAATAGTTATAACCATCCCCCCTTCCCATGAACCAGATACAACCTTAACAACAAAAGCCAACACAGTGAATACTGACAATGGTCATGTCATGTCATGGCAGCCTATTTCCACCACTGAAGGATATGATGCCTGATTCCCCACACCCTCCTAGAGTCCATGGCTCCATGTTCACCAAGTATGAACCATCTTCTCATAAAAGTATTGCAGTCACCTGTCACCATGTCCCCCAACCTGTGCAAATGATGATGGCTGTATTCTGCTCCCCCCCCCGTCTTTTGTGGTATGATGATGTCTGATTTACAAAATGATACATCCATGCATTTCCCTGCATAGCCTGGGTGTGATATTGCATGCATCATTTTTATTTTGTGTTTCCTGAATAACGGCCAGTAGTTGTGTATCAGATGCCACCTATTTACCAGTGTTGCAATGTATTGTGCTTTCTTTTGTTTGGTTTAAACTATTTTTCATGTTCCTCCTTTGACTTGGATGCTGGTACAACTTGCATGTTAGATCCTGCCATGATGATTACCTCCTGATCTATTTCTTTGCACAGTACCATGTCATGGAGTATGGGACACCCAAAAAATGTATAACTGCACATGTAAAAACTATATTGGTGTATCCCTCCTTAGTGTCTAAACATTGGAAGGTCCCTTCATTTGTCTGAAAACTTACTCCACTATGTTTTGTGTTTCTGCATGGGCTATATTATAAACCATTTCCTAAATGCTCAGAGGGTTACATAGTGGAATCATCAACCTTTGTTCTGGGGCATATTTAACATCACCTGCCGAGCAAAGGACATATTACATGCTGCCTATTCCCAGTATGCATGGTACCTATGTGCATAAGCTGGTCTCTCTGGCATGTGCCTGTGTGCGTGTATGCGAGTGTGTGTGTTTACCTACCAACCAGATGACCCCTTGGGACGTCCCCTCACAAGAACCACTAGTGTCTGATAAACATATGACAAATGGTGAATTGTGTGAACTGCTTGAGGGGTGAATGGATGCATTACAAGCATTGTCCTATGCATTACAGACCACCTGATGAGACCTAAGAGTTATAACGCATCCCCTAAAAATGAGAGATTGTATTAGAGCTTCTAGTATATAAAAAACAGTGTGTTTATCCAAGAGAATAAAATGTCATTAATTGTAAAACAGCTAATCTAAGGTTAATGCCAGTTATACCTCTTTTCACATGACGGCACCGATTTGGCATAGAGACACACGCGTGCGCGCGCATACACACACACACACACACACACACACACACACACACACACACACACACACACACACACACACACACACACACACACACACGTGTGTATATATCTATATATATATATATATATATGTGTGTGTGTGTGTGTGTGTGTGTAGCTATATGTAATCTATATATGTATATATATATATATATATATATATATATATATAGATATATATATAGATATATCTATATCTATATATATATATATATATATATATATATATAGTAGGTAAATACTTCCTTAATGGTATGTGTCCTTTCTATATATTATTTCATTGTTTTTTTGTTTTTTTTTCATAAAATGTGTTTCATTGATTTTGTTCAGCAATATACTGTTTTAGCATACTTTTATATGGCTTTTATATTTTGTTCTTTTTTGTGGTGCTTTTTTTGTGTGTTTTGTTATTCCTCCACTACTCAGGCACTTGACAAAAGATGCTTTGGGTAATTCAATAAACCCTACATGGAGCGATTCTCCATGTAGGAATAGAATAGCATCCTGAACATGGAATATGGCCACCGAGCAATCCAGGAAACAGAGCTGGGGGGGTGCAGGAGCGTGTGGACACTGTGCGGACACAGAGGTGTCTGCAGAATGGATATCACTTCATCTGCTGGTGAAAACCATGCAAATAAGGTGATTTCCTGATTTAGCAAGCAGAAAGGCATCTGTGTAGGTGCTGTGTCTGCAGGAAAAATGTACGTGGTTACAAACCATGTACCGGGCTATAAAATTTAAGCAGGGGCTGTAACAGCCTAAATAAAAGGTTGTATATGTCACAGTAGCTATGCAAATGGCCAAATCTATGGCCATTGAGTCAGAAAAGTAATGCAATATATCAAAATTTTTTTTTTTTTAATACATATGCTACTTTTAACTGGAGCACAGTGATGCACAAACATGCTATTTAAAAAAAAAGTGTAAAATATAAAATATAAAGGTATGCAAAGTTATTGCATTATAGTGGCCAGCATGCATAGTTATACAATGGCAGTTTATAATGGTAGCTAAGGTGATAGGCCCTGGTGTAGTGCTGTATCTAGGGTATACACAATTAGGCATATGTAAATGAGCCAGGGTTATTGAATAGAAAAAGGGCCACCATGTCCGTAGGTACTAACCGTGGTAGGGCTAGAACTGTGGTGGTATAGGCAAAACAGACAGGTAATATTAAAAGGGGGTGTGTCATGGCATGTGTAAGGGGATTGGAGGTTAGCAGCACCTGTTTGTGCTCAGCTAAGCACAGCTAAGCAGGGGGTGTGTGTGTCTGAGGCTGCTAAGCTGTACTTAGCCCTGTGGTGCATGTCTTAGCTAGTTAAAGAAAAGCTAAGCATGCCCGTGTACAGGGGAGGGTCAAAACTTCTGAACAATGTTTATACTAGTGCTGTGGGTTTGCGCGGAGCACTGAGGGGATTAGCATTGGAAGAAATTAGAAAAAATAAATAAAAGAAAATAGCCTGAGCAAGCCAATCAAGTATAACAGACTGATAAGCCCTGTTCCACTGACACTGGCCCATTCAAACCCCTCAGTGATATACCAGGCAGGTGGAATATATCATAGTCAGCCAATCACACAGGCTGCATCTGCAGCACACCAGTATAAAGTGCGCATACACCCTTCAATCTGCTTTTTTCCCACATACTGTGCACCATTGAAGTACACACTTCGGAATTTTAACTGACAAAAATATAGTGGCTGCTGCTGCTCTGCTTCATCTGTATGCACTACAGACTGAGGTCAGTGATGATGATGATGATGATGCTGACAATAGGCCCAGAATGAGGAGGAGAAGAGTGTTCAGGCCCAGCACATACCTCTCAACTGTTCAGTTTTTCGCAGAATGTCCAGATTTCTGCCTCATATTTTTGGTCTGTCCCTCATATACTTTGAGGTTTTCTGGGTAATCATTGAGGGTTAAAGTCACTAAATAATGACAGAAGTTTGAATTTCAGACTTCAATCTCTCCAGAAAATGAATACTATTGCAAAAGCTATAATCTTATCAACTTTCTAAGTTTATAGGAGCAATATTTAAAAAGTATCCCTGTTTTTGGTCCTTTGTCCCCCCATTCTTTTTGGCTTTGTCCAGATTTTTTGCATTAAAAGGTTGAGAGGCATGGACCCAGGGTAACTATTCAGGGACTACATGAGCTGGAGATAGTTGAGAGCTACAGGATGGACAGGGACATACTACAGGAACTAACTGAGCTCTGACGCCCTCACCTCAGACCCAGCGCCAACAGAGGGGAACCCATCCCAGTGGTAACAAAGGTATGTGTAGCCTTAAGAATACTAGCTACAGGTACTTTCCAAAGACATACTGGGGACACACAGGCATCCGCATCCAAGGTACTCCACCAATTCCTGGATGTCATGCTAACACATGACAGTGAACACATTGATTTCCCCAGCACCCCTAAGAACAGAGTCAGCAATGTGTGTCTCTTCCACCATCTAGCACACTACCCAGAGGTACTGGGTGCCATAGACTGTATTCATGTGCACATCAAAGAACCACTCAGTGAGGAAGATAGAGTCTATGTCAACCACAAGGGGTATCACTCCATCAGGTCATGTGCAATGCCCATGGCATTATCATCAATGTGTGTGCTGGCAGTTATCATGACTCCCACATCTGGCACGCATTGCAGCTGTACCGCTGTACCACATTTGCCAGGGGAGACATCCCATATGGCCATCTAGTGGGGGATGTGGGCTACGCACTGGAACCTTGGATGATAACACCCATCGGAAATGCACACACATACACCAACTGAAGAATGCCATAGTGAGGCTGTCCAAGTTATGGTTCTGCTGCTTTGACATATCTGGTGGAGCCCTGCAGTACTCTCCAGCCACATGTGCACATGTTCATAGTATCTACCATGCTACACAATATGATCCTGCAGAAACAGCTGCAGCAGGAACATCACAGGGAAGAGAGACACAGTCCCCCATGTTTGCCTAGGTCCCTACAGGCACAGAGTGACTCGGAGGAGGACCCCCTGAGCCTATCCCTGTAGGCAGATGTAAGCATGTCCAGTACACCCTGGCCTTGGCAAAGAGGCAACCCATAGCACATACAATGACAACCTAAGGACCCAGGGACTGACACCTCTGCCTCACATACACCCAGTAAAAAGGATACCAGCCACATCACATAGGATCATAGGATCATAGGAGGTTACTAGGCTATTGGCCCTAAGGCCCTTATAAGCCTAGCCAAGAGTTTAGCTCATGTTTAGACAAATAAACACCCAATGTTCTTGTCCAGCAGGAACATAGATGGAATCCCAGGGGGCATATTTTCTGTTTCCCATCCAGTTATCCAGGTTGTGCTTAAAAAGGGGTAATCAGGTACTCTGCTTGATGTGGAGAGGGAGTCTATTCCATAGATGGGGGAGTTTATGGGACACAAATCTGTCCTGCCAGCAAGTCTTGTTGAAGTCACCGAACAGGTTAAGGCTGCGCATCTGGCTTACTTGAGTGGAGCTTGATTTGCAGATATGCAACAGTCCAATAAAGATGGGGGTCCGTGATCGCCATGTATGCCAGACGGAGGTCACCTCTGAAGAGTCTATATGAAGCCGAGTAGAGGGATAGGGATTTTAGCCTGTCTCTGTATGGTAGATGTTTGATGCCCTGGATTCTCCTGGTGAGTAAGGTACACTACCTGTACCTTACCGTGTATAGGTTGTATATGGCATGCATCCGAGAGAGTCAGCCCTGAAGCACTGTCTTCTCAACTGCTGCAGGCACAAGGTAAGTGACTCTTCTTAACAACAAATGAATGGGGTAGTAGACTGTGGTAACATATGTATGTTATGGCTGCATGTATGCAAGGGAATGGAGTGGGCTACCAGGATAGCAACAGACAACGGACAGCTATGTGGGACAATAGGAACTCTCTGCCAAATAATGGCTGCCCCAGAATATGCAGAAGACCCCAAGCCAGCAAAACCCACTGCACTATGTGAGATACTTACAAACAGTGGGGTCATAGGACAGCTGCAGGGACGTCAATGTTGGAGCCCAATACATACCCCTCAACCTCTTAGAGCATGAAATCTATACAAAGTCATAAAAAATGTGGGGCAAAGGCCCAAAACAGGTACAATTATTCAATATTGCTCTTACAAGCATATAAAGGTGATAGAATAATAGGTTTTGCAGTAGCATGAATTCTCTGAAGGGTAAGAAGTCTGAAACTCAAATGTCTGTTAGTACTTTTTAACTTCAATCTTTAATGATTTGCCATTAATTTTCCAGACAACCACAATGTTATGAAAAATGATCCCAAAATGTGAGGCAAACATCTGGACATTCTGCGAAAATCGGTATAGTTGAGAGGTCTGGTCCCCTACCCCAGACACACTCATGTTCCAATAGAACTGCAGTAACAGTTATATTTGTAAGGTAACAGCAGCAGACCACACATCCCCAGGGCTGTCCCAAACAACTTTCTAACATGTTCCATTTCCACAATATGCAGGGATCAATGTGCTATGTATGTGTATGGTTAATAGTGTCAGGAAGTAAACAGCACTGACTAGTAGCTGCTGTGGCTCAGTGGGCTAAGTACATTACTGTGGGTGACAGGGTCCATGGTTCAAGACTGGTTGTGCCTACTATTTTGCATGTCAGCTACACCAATGGTAGGAGTTCTACATGCTGTCCGGAAGTCAATATTTGTTACTGCAGGAAAGCTGGACAATGGAGGGACAGGGGGCCACAGATATGGACACTAAACAGCTCAGAGTAACCTAGATGGTGCCTAGTAGAACAGCAGGTTATGACAAGTCTGTCTAGCACCAGGATACAAATGCTGCCATGTAACTGTGTCACAACTGACAACAAGTTAGTAGGCACCATCCATGCCCTACAAATGCCAGGGTTTCTCAGAATGTCCACATGCATGCCTCATATATCTGTTTTGTTTGTCATAACATTGCATTTGTCTGGCAAACTATTGGCAAACCAATACAGGTTGATGTGACAACATCAATGACAGACGGCTGAGATGCAGACTTCATACCCATAAGAAAATGCAAGCGAATACAAAACCAGTCTACTAACTGTCTGTGTTTAAATAAAAACCAACAGAATGTTGTTCGTGGATCCCAAGGAAAAGTTCACTGTGCACTGTGAATTCCGATCCAACACTTTAATAGTTAAAATATTCAACAGCTAAAAACAGCCAAAAAAATACTGTAGGTTAAGCGCTTTCATCTAGCTTGTAGACATCATCAGAACAACCATTAATAAAATTCCTCTTTCTTATATACTAGTTCCATTCAAACAATTTTCAAGTAATTAAACAATTAAATGATGTTGTACTATTTAAAGTGCCAGTACTCTCTATATCAACTGATGCCATACTAAAATAGTAACTAATTTCATATACAACTCATTCCACACCATAATTAAAAAATCAAAAATAAAAAACATATTTAAAAAATGAATTTGGTGATTCTTGTGTCCAAATATACCATGAAATATTTTGTTACCTATTATTTTCCAATATGGGCTTTATAGAAATTGAATCATTCAACCCAGGATGAACAGAAGCATTTAATTTAATCTGTCATCTGGTCTCTTTTTCTCCTAATAAATGCTTTACACTTCCCCCTCTAGGATTCACTTTTACACATTCAAGTATACCAAAGTTAAACATACTACATTTACTATTCCCCTCAAGATGCCTCCATAATGCATTATTAGTGTCCTGCTTCTTGATTTTGTAACAGTGCTCATATATTCTGTTTCGAAGACATCTGTCCATCTTTCCCACATAAAAACATGGACAGTTGCTACACTTCGCCATGTAAACTACATGCCTGGTCCTACAATTCCCTTTCCGGAACCATACAGTAGTATTATTAAAATCTTCCAAGGTTACAGATGGACTATTTATGATTAAATGACATTGATTACAGTTCCCACATTTTGTGGTACCTGTCCCTTTCATTACTTTTTGATTCACAGTTTTCCTTTCTAATTCAGTTTTAAGGTTAATTCCAGTTTTAGAAACAAATTGTGGTTTGTTTCCCACTAATTTGAAGACATCATTATCTGTTTTAAGTATGTTCCAATTTCTAGTTATAATTTTAGTTATGTCCTGCGTCTCAGGGGCATATTGCAAAATACATGCTTTCATATATCCATCTAGATAATTTACTTCTTTAATTTTACTATCTCTCACTGTGTCCACATTACTATTTCCTAATATAGGTTTGTACTTTCTTCCCCATTGGTGCATTACATATTTTTTGATGTCTTGTATCAGGACTGCAGGATACCCTTTAGATTTAAACATATTTCCTATATAATCCAATTAATTTGCTAAATCTGAATAGTCAGAGGTCATCCTGGCAGCTCGTACACATTGCCCTTTGAGAATACTTCTTTTTTGACTAATAGGGTGACAACTAATATATTCTAAATAGGTGTTACTAAAAGTACTTTTTCTATAAAGTTTTGATTTGAATCTTCCTTTATCTATAATTATATGGGTGTCTAAGTATGATATTGATTTTTTATCTATGTTATAAGTAAACCTCAGATAGTCACATCTAGTGTTCAAATAGTCTATAAATTCCTTGAACTTGTCCATACTTGCATTCCACAACATAAATATATCATCCAAAAACCTCAGGTAACACGAAATGTTATTCTTCCATTCTGTAGAAAGAATATATTCCGTCTCCCAATCTATCAGAAACATGTTGGCAAAGATGGGGGCACAAGCTGCTCCCATCGCAACTCCTTTGTTTTGCCTATAATATTCCCCTTCAAATAGAATATAGTTGTGGTTCAACACAATTTCCATAAATTCCAAAATTAAAGAAACGTTTTCCCATGTTACATCTCCATATTTTACTATACTGTTGTTGAACCTACACAACCCTTCCTCCTGAGGTATACTGGAAAAAAGATCAACTATATCGATAGTTACAAGATAAGTTTCTGTGGTAATAATTTCTGTATTAAGTCTCCCTAAAAAATCCCAGGAATCAATTAACAAATGTGCTGATTTATTGCATATATGTTTTAACCAACTATCAATTACCTTCCCAAAGGGGAAGATTTTGGATTTACTACCTGAGATTATTGGCCGAAAAGGGGGATCATTAGGGTTTTTGTGTACTTTGGGTATCCCTACTATGGTACCAATGACAGGATGCTCCACTTTCAAAAAATTATACATATCACTATCGATCCTATCATCCAATAACATTTCTTCCAAACATAAATCAATTTTATGATAGGCAATATTAACTTCATTAATGGAAGATATGTCATAATTCCCAGAGTTTAATAATATCTTGTGAATTTTATTAATATATTCACCCCTGTCATATAGTACCACTCCGCCCCCCCCTTATCGGGTTTCATAATCCTTAAATTATTATTTTCTTGTATCTCTTTCATTAATTTATATTCATTATATTCAAGATTCCTTTTTCTATTGGGATTCTTCCTCACATATTCATAGATCTCGTCAACACCGACCTTTTCGTATACAGCTAGTGTTGGATTTAAGGGAGGTACAAAAGTACTTTTCTTCTTAAAGTCACTCCTGTTAACTTGTTTTGTTCCTTTGAAAAAAATGGCAGGATTTAACTTCCTTAAATATTTTTTGAAATCTATTATGAAATCAACCACATTAATGTTCCTATTCGGAACATACTTCATTCCCTTAGATAATAATTTGAAATATCCTTCATGAAGTGGTACCTGTGTGTAATTATATATACTAAAGTCACCCATACATAAATGTGTATCTGTAATCCTAGTAATTATTCCTTCCTTTTCCAATTGTTTCCCTTTTTGTACTGGGGAGGGAATTCCCATTTGTAGGCATTCCATTTCTTTGTTCCCCCATATGGCTGCTTCTGTAGTCCTATCCCGATGTTTATGTCCCCTAAAAAATCTGGGTTATTACTATAATGTTCATCTTTACCACGTGGGTCAAACCTTCTGTAATTATTATTCCTATATTTGTATTTATAATTGCCCCTTTGGGAAGGTAATTGATAGTTGATAATTGCCAGGATGACCTCTGACTATTCAGATTTAGCAAATTAATTGGATTATATAGGAAATATGTTTAAATCTAGAGGGTATCCTGCAGTCCTGATACAAGACATCAAAAAATATGTAATGCGCCAATGGGGAAGAAAGTACAAACCTATATTAGGAAATAGTAATGTGGACACAGTGAGAGACAGTAAAATCAAGAAAGTAAATGATCTAGATGGATATATGAAAGCATGTATTTTGCAATATGCCCCTGAGACACAGGACATAACTAAAATTATAACTAGAAATTGGAACATACTTAAAACAGATAATGATGTCTTCAAATTAGTGGAAAACAAACCACAATTTGTTTCTAAAACTGTAATGAACCTTAAAACTGAATTAGAAAGGAAAACTGTGAATCAAAAAGTAATGAAAGGGACAGGTACCACAAAATGTGGGAACTGTAATCAATGTCATTTAATCATAAATAGCCCATCTGTAACCTTGGAAGATTTTAATAATACTACTGTATGGTTCCAGAAAGGGAATTGCAGGACCAGGCATGTAGTTTACATGACGAAGTGTAGCAACTGTCCATGTTTTTATGTGGGAAAGACAGACAGATGTCTTCGAAACAGAATATATGAGCACTGTTAGAAAATCAAGAAGCAGGACACTAATAATGCATTATGGAGGCATCTTTGGGGGAATAGTAAATGTAGTATGTTTAACTTTGGTATACTTGAATGTGTAAAAGTGAATCCTAGAGGGGGGAGTGTAAAGCATTTATTAGGAGAAAAAGAGACCAGATGGCAGATTAAATTAAATGTTTCTGTTCATCCTGGGTTGAATGATTCAATTTCCATAAAGCCCATATTGGAAAATAATAGGTAACATAATATTTCATGGTATATTTGGACACAAGAATCACCAAATTAATTTTTTAAATATGTTTTTTATTTTTGATTTTTTAATTATGGTGTGGAATGAGTTGTATATGAAATTAGTTACTATTTTAGTATGGCATCAGTTGATATAGAGAGTACTGGCACTTTAAATAGTACAGCATCATTTAATTGTTTAATTACTTGAAAATTGTTTGAATGGAACTAGTATATAAGAAAGAGGAATTTTATTAATGGTTGTTCTGATGAAGTCTACAAGTTGGATGAAAGCGCTTAACCTACAGTATTTTTTTGGCTGTTTTTAGCTGTTGAATATTTTAACTATTAAAGTGTTGGATCGGAATTGACAGTGCACAGTGAACTTTTTCTTGGGATCCACGAACAACATTCTGTTGGTTTTTATTTAGTCAAGTGTTCGGGATTATTTTGGTATTTTTCCTAACTGTCTGTGTTTGGAAGAGCAATATTACAATGCTGTCCCCATGTCTGTGCCTTGTCTGACTGTGATATATGGCCCTGTCAAGATGTCTGGCTATAAGAGTTTGAGAGGTATGGCAAACATGTAACCTTAGAAGAACAGGGCAACCCAAACTGTCTGAGGACCAGAGCAGATGTATGGGGTACAATCCTGGCCAAGCTGCTAAACAGGTTCAGTCAGAGGTGTGCAGTCCAGAACCCTGTGTGTCATGTTATGACTTCTACCCAGTCATATCATAAGTACAACTATATAAGATCAGCAACTGTGGACAAAGCCTGCAACTAGAGCAGAGCATGACAAAGGGCCACATATAAGGGGAAGGAGGAAGCACTGGTCAGACAAACGTAGAATATGCAAACTGGAACACTTTGTGCAGTAAAATGAGTTTCCTGCAGTGTATGGAGTCAGTAGACAAATGTCTGTCAGTGGTTGCTCACAATAATCTATACTGACCTGCCACTGACATACCAAGACATCACAGTGCTGTGCAAAATGTACCTCACATATTATACAAAACTCCGCTCAGTCCAATACAGTCTGTATCCACCCTAGATATGACTCATTTAATAAAGACAGCACACAGCCAGGAGATCCCTCAGCCAGTATATCAGTGAGGTGCTGGACTGTTTACAGAGGTTAATCAGCCAATCAGCTGTAGCACACAAAATCCTGGACTGGAGTACAGGTAGGTCTGGCCTATAATTTAGAGAGAGGCAGAGACAGTGGGAGAAAGAGAGAGAGAGAGAGAGACAGAGATAGACCCTAAATAAAAGGCGTAGAGTGATGTACAGCAGCAGCCACACATACACCAATTTTAACCAGTGGCATGTGCAAATACTATGGTGAGGCCCATTGTGTAATAGTAGGTAGGGAGGGGTTGTAATCTCACATCAGTCGCTGTGTGTGTGTGTGTGTGTGTGTGTGTGTGTGTGTGTGTGTGTGTGTGTGTGTGTGTATTACACATAAAGCAGAACACATACACCTAACAGGCCTATGTCTGTGTAATGGCCACCAATATTCTGGCTCTGTGGTTACTGTCCTCCACAGCAGTGGTCTCCCTGTCAGCAGCTACTGATGTCAACCACCCCAACAGCACTGCCAAACAATCTCTACATGTGTCAGAAAGTCCTATGGCGCATGCAAGAAGTACATAGTGCTATAGTGTACAGAGTTAGGTAGATTGTGGTTAAATTCCCAACAGCAACTGATTGTGTGTGTGTGTGTGTGTGTGTGTGTGTGTGTGTGTGTGTGTGTGTGTGTGTGTGTGTGTGTGTGTGTGCTTGTACATATGTATATCACCTTGCAGCAGTGTGACTGTGTTAGGGCCACAAACATACCTCTTGACCACTTAGAGAAAGACATCTGGATAAAGCCATACAGAAAAGTGGGACAAAGCCCAAATATTATGGGCAATCTTTAAATATTGCTGTGACAAACATAGAAAGTAGATAGAATAACAGGTTGTGCATTTGCATGCATTTTCTGAAGGGTATGATGTCTGACAGGAAAATATCTCTCAGTACTGTGTAACATCAGTCTTTAATGATTTCTTACTAATTTGCCAGAAAACCACAATGTTATGACAAACAGAACAAAAATATGTGGTAAACATCAGGACATTCTCCAGAAATTTGCAGAAGTGAAAGGTATGGCCACCACCTATCCCACCCTGCAGGTTGCAGTCAATGTTTGGCCAGGTGTGACCTGTGACAATAACTCAAACAATACAGAGGTCCCCAAACATTTCCTAACATTGTCTACTAGTTGCATAAAGCAATTATTTCACATCAGAAGCACCTTAATGAGAAATAGCATAACCTAAGGTAATGTGAGACAAAAAAGCTGCCATATTGTCAAACCAAGGGAAGTCATGTCTTTTGCATTTGCCATGAGTATGGTATGTCCTGCCAACTGTCATGATAGTAGAAATGGGTTCCATATTACACATTTGATAAGGTGGCAACCCTACACTGTGCTGTCTATGTGTGTGCAATATGTAGACATGTGTAAGCCCTGAGAGTAGCTGCCACCCGAATGACCAACATGCATCTAGGCATAAATACTAACTGCCACCACCCACATATGTAGGTACCACCTGAGGGTGTGGCAACTGTAAATAGTGTGCTGTCACTGACCCACAAACTGATCTTAACACACTGCAGTGGGGTCATAAACTGGGTATGGAATGCAGAAAACACTACCATCATTCCAAGCAGCAAGGACATGGCCTTGCTATGTCCCACATCAATGGCAACCCCATGAATACACAAACTGCGTTGTCAGGCCTGGCTGCTCAGGTTGCTAACACTGTTGCATTCAGCCTTCAAGTAGTGGCAGTGATCAGAAAAGGCTTGGACATGGTTCACCACATAGGTAAAGGGACTGCATCAAGACAAAAGGTGGACATTACTTCTGTATAGTCCTCAGTCAGTACAATGATACATTATCATCATGACCGGTCTGGTATGTACCTGTGCAGACATCTGCACCAACTGGAAAGGCTATTTTAACACCCACAAAGGTTTCCATGGCCTTCAACACCTGTTCCATGCAGACAGCCTTAAATCAGTAGTAGCCCACTTGGTATCAGACAGGTTGTCCACAGGTGCGCTGTGGCATGCCTAGATGGCAATTTTGTGCTCAGTCTTTGAACAGCTGCCCCATATATGTGAGTCTAACTCTGTGCGTATTACCAGCATGACAGGCCTGAATCACATATGTGACATTGTGACAGCAAATAAACCTGCTGGAGAGACAGGTTTGTCTCCCAGAGGCTGCCCTCTCTCAGGAATGCACTCCCCATACATGTTAAACAGAATATAATTCAGACCCTCATCAAGTGCATCCATGTTGAGTGGATGGGAAAACAAAACTCTGTCCAAGGGGTCCAACCTGGGTCCATAAATGCCAGGGGCAATAGGTGCTGATCAATGATTCTGCTGGTGATAAAGTAATGGCTAGGCTTGTAAGGGACTCAGGGCCAATACTCTAGTAACCTTCTATGGACCTCTGAACCTGCGATCCTACAAAACTCCCAGGTAACATATCAAGAGTAGCATGCTGTGTCAGGGGGTATGCATACAAGATTACGCTGTCTGCCTCCATTGTCCCTCACACAAACTGTTCCTGGTATACGCACCTAGGTAAATATGCACATATGCAGCCGTACCTTGGTGAGGAAAAGGTCTCTGCATTGCTACTACACCATCACGAGCTTCTGTAATGGCAGCAGGTCCCCATGACTTAAACACACAAACACCTGGAACAGAAACAGAATAACGTCTGTCAGACACCCGTTAGTTAGTAGTACTAACAGCAATAAAGTATCATGGCACAAAGGTACATGCACTTTGATGTGCATACATGCCAATTGCTAGCAGACAGCACCTTACAGGACATAACAGTACTGCACTACAAACCACCATTAACTGTACTATATTTATTTATTTATTTTATTTATTTTATTTTATTTTACATTTGTTAACCGGGAGAGTCCGACTGGATACATGTCCATTTTCAGCGGAGGCCCGGGGAGAAAAGCTCCAGGTACATAACAGACATATGAACATTGTTAATGCAAAAAAAGGAAGATAGTTGAGTTCTAAATACAATATAAAGATACATTACATCTTGGGGAAAAAAATAACAGCAGCATATAAAAAAAAAACATAGGTCAGTTACAAAGGTGAGGCGCCTTGTTAAAAAGCGGTTAAGGATAGTGAGGTAAGAGAAGGGTAAATGATAGTGGTTAATCAGGTTTGGAACAGGGACATTGCCAGAGAGTATTGAGATGGGGTTTAAGCTTTTTTTTGAATTGTTGGACTGAAGGTTCTGAGGTGAGCATGGTCGGTAGGGAGTTCCACATTTTACCTACAAAGTTTGAGAATAGAGAATCCCCAGCAGAATTATTGGCTTTGGTAGTTTGAGCTAAGATCTTATTGGAGGAGCGTAAAGATTGCAGGTTAATATAGGGGTGAATGATGTTTTTCAGAGCTGGTGTTTTCTCTGGGTGATACAGTATCTGGTGAGCCATTCTGAGTTGGTTGAAATGGAGTTGGCTGGAAAACTCTAACCACCCTAGTTGCTTCAAGTTAGTGCAGTGGTGCGTTCTAATGGTGGAATTTGTGGCAAATCTAGCTATGTGATTGTAACAAGAAGCAAGTTTGTTAAGGGTTGTCTTGTTTAGGTTTGTAAAAAGGGGGGAGGCATAGAAAAGAGTTGATAGTAGGTGTGTGCTGGCAATTGTAATTTTTAGCGTGAGGAGTGAGAAAGTGTTTTACTTTATAGAGAGAGCCAAGCTTTTTATTGACGGTTTTGATGGTTAGATTGAAATGGGTGTCAAATTTAAGGGAGTTATCAATGGTAACGCCTAATAGCTTTGTATGAGCTTCTGGTGATATAGTGATTCCATTGGAGGATGTAATAGAGAAGGTGGGGGGAAGAGTCTTGTTAGTGGGTGAGAAAGTAAGTAGTTTTGTTTTGTTGGGGTTGAGAACTAGTTGACGACTTGAGAACCATTTTTCTATTAGGTTGAAGGTGTCTTGGGTTGAAGCAGTGAGGTCTGCCAGGTTGGAGGCAGTGCAGATGATGGTCGAATCATCTGCATATTGAATGCATGTGGCATGGGGGTGATTGTGGGCAGGTCATTAACAAAGATGGTGAAGAGAAGAGGGCCAAGAATAGATCCTTGGGGAACTCCAAGTGTAACAGGTAGGCATGTGGATAATGTGTCCTGCCATAGAACAGCCTGTTGCCTATTGGACAGGTAGGATTGGAACCATTTCAGCGTGGAATTGCTGAGTGATAGTTTTTTTAATTATGGAGGAGTTGAATGTGGTTCACCATATCAAAGGCCTTGGAGAGGTCTAAGAAAAGAGCAGATGATAGTTTAGTATTGTTTCTGAAGTTATTGATGGTATTAGAAAAGGATAGTAGGGCTGATGTGGTACTGTGATTTGGCCTGAAGCCATGTTGGGAGTTGGCTAGAATTTTATTTTTTGTGAGGGGTTCCATCAGTTGTTTGTGGGCACACTTTTCCATAATTTTGGCCAGGGGTGAGAGTATAGCTATAGGTCTGTAGTTGGTTAGCTCTAGTGAGCTACCACCTTTATGGAGAGGAATAATGTGGGACATTTTCCATATGGAGGGGATGAAGGCTTCTGACAAGGTACGGTTTATGATTATGGAGACAGGATAGGAAATGGCCTCAGCTGCTTTTTGCAGAAACTCAGCTCGGAGAAGGTCAGCTGCTAGCTTAGTGGGTTTTAGTTTTTTAAGAAGAGATGTTATAGAGGATATGGGTACTGGATCGAAGGTAAATAGATGATCTGATGTAGTTGTAGTATTCTGCTGTCATGGGTAGTGAAGTGGGCTGCTTGTTTGTTTGAATTGTGTGGCCAGGGATTGTATAGTTTCTGTGAAGAAACTATTGAATGTGTTAGCAATGTTTACAGGGCACTGTTGTTTGCAAGTATATTAACCCTGTGCATCAGACACATATTAGCATGTCCCCTGCAACGACAGTATGAATAAAAGGGATGTAGCACAGGTATCAATACATGCACAGGATGTGGTGTGGGGCTGCCAAAGGCCATACAGTTGACACTGTGTGTGTGTGTGTGTGTGTGTGTGTGTGTGTGTGTGTGTGTGTGTGTGTGTGTGTGTGTGTGTGTGTGTGTAGAGGGGTGCTGGAAAGCTGGAGAGGAGGTTTTTAGGTCTGTTGGTGACCTGCATTTGACAGTGATGTGTGTGCATGCACACAGTCAAGCCATGTGCTAGTCCTACACAAGGGTATGTTGGACAGTTGTGGACTGTACATGGCAGAATGTACAGTTCACCATCTCCAGCCATAAACATGGGAACTGGTTCTCCAAGAGTGGCACTGGCACCACCATGCCCAGGGCCAGATGAGGTACTATGTGCTGATGGTGACTAGTGTCTGCTGGGTCTGTGTCCCTCACAGGACTGCCAGGACCATATGCCCATGCCATGCCATGTGGTGTGGACAGCATCCTCCCTTTGGTAGTGCTGGTGGTACTGCCCATACAGGAATGTGACTGTTCATGGCCATGTGGACTCTCAACTGATATTGTTGCTGACTTATGTCCATGTGTCCGACGCCCTACTCCCACCATATATTCCAGCACAGACACTGCACAGTTAAGGACTGACAATGTCTCACCCCACTATCTCCCTACTACATCAGTGAAATGACGTAAGGCATCACCAATGTCATGTAGGGAGTCATGCATGCCAAGCAGTGTGGCATCCATGAACCTGAGCATCCATCTGGTGTACCGTTTACAATGTGCCTGTGCCTCAATGATGGACCGAAACATGCATTGAGTGACACACGCTATGACACCCCTGACAGGTGCTGGATGGGCAGCAGTTCTCCTTCAAGCACCCCTGTCAATCTGCCTGTGTGGGACCTCACCAGCTGTCTGGCTATGGCTAGTGTCTACAGCTGCAGATGCCATAGTCACCACACTCCCCTGTTCAATGCCATCAACCTCTGACTGCCCAACATCTGAAGCTGCTGGGGACTGGGTATGTGTGGGCATACTGACTACGTGCAAGGGCATTGGGGGTGGAAGTGCAATGTCATCCAGTGGGACAGATTTAGCCCCCAAGAACCCCACTTGTACCTCACTATGGCCACCATCATCATCAGAGTACGATGAGACACTGACATCAGGTTGTGAGGGGGGATACACTCCAACTCCCGTGGTCACCTGTGAGAGGAAGACAATATGACTACATTAATTCCTGCACTACAATGTCCGCTGATCCCCACACACAAACACACACACACACACACACACACACACACACACACACACACACACACACACACACACACACACACACACACACACACACACACACACACACACACACACATAAAGGTGAGGTGCCACAAAGGCATGATACTGACCACACGTTCTTACTTATGTCATGCACAACACACAATCAGACCACAACAGACACCCTCTGAACAGACCCTTGACAACAACATTCAGTGCAGCTACATCCATTAAATGTTGCTAGTACTATACACCTGTGAGATATTTGACAGGTCAAGAGTATGTGATGGACCTTCACCTAAAAGACAGTGCACCCGTTTACACAATAGTAATGCACCCTTGTATAACAGAATGGCTAAACCTTTACAAAAATATGTGCTAATATGTTACAGCTCCTGCAAATATGCTACTGTGATTGCTGATGTGATGCACTGCAGTTAACCCCACCACAAGTGAACATCCACGTATTGTAATATGGCTAAGCTTAACAGTAGTGTCCATGACAGACTGGCAGCCCTTAACATGTCTAGGGTACAGATGAGCCATAACAAGACAGTTCCACACTCACTGGCTACAGGATGGTGGTCCCGAGCCACACCAGATGGATTTGTGGGGGAGAGGTATTGTCAGCAGACACACATGTGGCATTGGTACAGGACAATAGGTGCATTTATCAACATATACAGTACAAATTGTGATACTAACCAAATTGCTGACAATCACAATATGTGTGCATGTGTGCATTACAAAACCCGATCCACAAATGCAGATTGACCTGACATGTGTACAGGTATGCAAAGGCTGCCACTATGAAAGCTACAGTATTAACGTGATGAGCACTGGAGGCTTATCTGGATGCTCCTCCGCTGTGGAATCTGTGCCATCACCTCCATGACATATGTTGTTCTTATGAACTGGTAGCTGCACCCAGGTTTGTCAGGAAATCCTCCTTGGCTGAGAGTGGGGGTTGTGTAGTAGGCCCTGCCTCTATGCCAGCATGGTCCCTGGCCACAGCTGTGTCCCTTTGCTGTGCAGGATGTATTATATCTGTAGCATAGTATCGGACCTGTTCAGAGCTCCTGTCCTGGTGGCCCACATCATTCACCGTTGCTACAAGGTCTGCCCACAGTGCAGCACGTTGTTGCTGGTTCTGGTGTGTCCTTGTCAACAACATCCAGTAATGGAGTCTCAGGGCATCAATAATGGCAGCGGTCTCAGCTTCTGAGAAAGGTGGAGTGCGAAGTCTATACATCCCACCTGAAAGACATGAAGAGGTGCCACATCACAGGACTGCATACAGTGCTCACCATTATGTACACACCCTGCACATCCACATTTGCCACCACTATTCACAACTAACTCCCACATCATACTCCACCAACTGTCACCACAGTATGCATGTGGCTATCAGCAACATAATGGCAATACATCATGCATTGCCCTCCTGATCCTGATGTTTCATGCTATTTGCTGCATGTGCTATGAGGTGTTCAAATGCCTTTACCTGTTGCACCTATTACTGCTTGTTCATAACCTGTCTACATGGTATACTTTGGTGCCAGCCTCCTACTGTTATAGTATGTTCCTGGGCTGTAGGCCCACCCCTCAGGTCTTCCTGGCTTTCCTCCATCACATTCTGGACTATGAGGCTTGACAATGTCCTACAGTTCCTCCTTGCCAGTGTGGTTAATATGGGTGACTTGGCACAGTGTAGCACTTGCCTCGTGTGCACAGATGGACAACCATCTAAAAATACCACCAAGAAATACACTGTGTGAGAGATGCAACGTCAGTAGCAATCTAAAGTCCATGCTCTGTCCCTGTCAAGGCCACATATCTGTCCCCAAACAGGTTGTCAACACGATCAATACACCTCACACATCACTCACACCTACACAACACACACACACACACACACACACACACACACACACACACACACACACACACACACACACACACAGACACACATATGCAGTGGACCTCAACATACAGATCCACAAACAAAGGAGACCTCCGAGGCAAAGCCAGACATGAATGCCACAGCCGTATGCAGCACATACCACACATGGCCACACACCTGTGTCCCACAGCCATGCACACTGATGTACCTCTCACCTGGCTGTATGTGTGGATGGCCACAGTTACTTATGTGTCAGGTGACAAACTCCACTATATTGCATATGCACTGCTATCTCTCACCAATAGGTACTGTCAGGGGTCTGTCACAGTCCATGTTGCTGTGCCTGACCTGAGATGCATATCCCTGGACTATGTGTAGTGAGACATGAGTGAGCACACTGAATATGTGTCCCATGCAGGTATGTCCCTAGCCTTATGCAGCATTCCACTGTCACCCAGACTAATGCTGCAAAACATTCAGGAAATGAGTGACCTTAACATGTGACCTTTTATCCTGTGATATTGCAGGGGGTTTCAGTACATGTGAGGCAGGGATGATATGGTCAACAGACCACAATGCTCTGCAACAAATGCCCTCCATCTGTCTCAACTGATCTTCAGGCATCTGACAATGGTTCTCACCAGCCCCATAGTGCCTTCATTAGGAAAAGTGGTGAGGTTATCAGTACCAACATACAACTATCAGTGCAGCACACATTGAAGGTCATGCTGCTAAAGCCTAGGTGTCTACACATGACTCTGCCCTCAATTCAAGCATTCTTAACCCTGAGAAATGCTGACATCTGTGCAGTCACACACACACGGTTCAAAGGTGCAGAGAGCACCCCAGCCTTACCTGATCAACCATCCTATCATAACATCATTGTAGGTGGAAATGACATGGGACATGTGATTTCAGTACATATGAGACACATACACACCTCCACACTATACAGGCAGTGGGATGCACATGGGGCACTGCAGGGGCAGTTCACCATTGGCAACACACCAATTCAAATCATATCTAGTTGCTGGCCAACACATGTGACCAGGAATCCCTTTCTGCCTATATAGACCATCCATAACTGCATTCAGATGTGGATTTGTACCCTGATCCTGGGTCACTTGAATGACCCAAATATACATTAGATGATGTAGCCATGGTAGCACACAAATGGGAGAGAGATATCAACAGTGGAATTACAAACACCTCCATGCAGCTAGGGGACACCCCCACATGAGGTGAAGGTCTGTTGCAGTGGATATTGCACAACACAGGTTACCCCTGCAGCATCCCTACAATGTCATCCTCTGTGGCAAAGCAACCATCATGCGGTCATGTTTGCAGTCACCATCTCCCACAATACCTATCTAGCTAGGGTCACACATACATATACCTCCAACATGGAATATAGCCTCCTGGGGGTGGTATAAGCAGCTTCACAGCCTCAATCCCCTCTGTAGGGACTGGCACCAATATCCACACAAACACATATGTGCTAGATGTGCATTTGTATAGATGCATGGACCAGGCATACCCAACAGGGCTACATCATCCTCTGCAAGGATTTGGACACCCGTCTGGTGAACATCTGCAATACATAGGTGTCTATAACAGGGATGACATACCACTGTCCAGGGCAAACTAGCAGCAGGTGGTCATTTACAAGTGATGTCTCATTAGTGTGATCAAGCAAATGGGATCACTCCTGGAAGCCTGCACAGCAAACCCAGAGCCCAAACTGTTGACATCCATTACAGACAATCTGCATATATCTCTGCAACATCACAAGTAATACCTGCATCTGCTCACTTTTGGTGGTCAAGGACACCAGCTATACCAGTGCTGTAGGTATAGCATACTTGATGCCTGACAGAGTCAGTGTAGGCATCACACCCTGCCCCCCCCAACAGTACATCAGGATTTCCACAATACCTGCCCCTTCTGCTATATGTAGGGAACAGGTCACCACTGCCATGTGAAAGTCATGGTATACGTCCACCATGGGAGCCTATCACATGACAGGACGCATCCTACATGACCCTAAACATAACCTTGCAACAACATAAGGCACTGTATTCAAAGGTAGCTGGACTACCACCTTTGTCCCAGCTGTGCAAAGGAAAACCACTGTCACCCTTTACACTACAGTGGTGCATCCACCATTCTGTCACATTATACACCCATCAGCCTAATTTGGCTGTTCTGCAAGGCCATAGCATAGTTTATAGTTAAACTCATTATTAAGGATATTGGCGCCCTCCACACACTCCATCAAGCACAGTTAGGCTTTGTCAAGGAAAGGATCATGACTGTTACACTCGGTGGCCTCTTTGACACAGTCACCAAAGCCATGGACGGGGGGGTGGTGACAGTGCAAACTGCCTAACTTGACCTGGACAAAGTCTTTGACAGTATAATCCACCTGGCCATAATACATATATGCCCCCAAGTATTATGCATCACACCATATGTTACCATAAGGGCAGCACACTGGCGAGCTCACATGACCCATAACTAGTGGTGTAACCTTTTGTTCAGTGCTTGAGGCTCTGTTATGTGTGATGTACATGTCTGTGGTGCAAGGCACAGCCATTGGCCTATGGCCTATGGCTGACCATGTCTGCAAATAACTGCATGCCCAAGAACTTGGACTGAAGCTCCAAAGGCGGTGTTTCCATATTCATAAAGGATGCGCACACCTTCAGACTGGTATTCCAACAAAACACATCTGTAATACCTCAGGTGCAGCTAACACTGGATAAGACAGTGATTCAGATTGTAGCCTGCTATAGGTCCCCAACCATATTGCAAGACTCACACTCTACGTTCCTAAGCATCCTGGAGAATATTAGGGTCCAACCAAACACTCTCATACTGGGTGACTTCAACTAACCCTCCATTAACTGGAAAAACTACTCATGTACCAATACACTTGCCCAACTCTTTCTGGAATTCATTAATTCCAATGCCCATGACCAGCTCGTTCTTCCCCCACTAGAGGTAACAACATCCTTGACCTGGTCATTATTAACATGGGCAACCGTTTCTCTACACCAGTAGTCAACTCCTCCCTGATTAGATCCGACCACAAACTAATCACCTTGGAAATCCACATCCCTCTCATCTCCCACTGCCCCACAACGGTAACCACCGTGAAAAACTTTTCCAAAGCAACTTTGTGCTCCTAAAATAGAGGTGTCTAACTTCATGACACCCTTGCAAATGGAGCATAGTTGCATTACCACCGAATCATACACCAATGCACTGTACGAACATGTACACAAATGCATGGATCTCGCCATACCCAATAGAACCAAGATGCTCTCCTCCAAAAAAGGAAGCCAATCTGTTAATCCCCTGACATAAACCAACTCTACAACAGAAGGAGGAAACTGATGCAGAATAAGGTGAAGTCCCAAGACTGGAAAAACTCCCTTATCAGTCTCAACAGGTTGAGATCCATCATCAAATCCTCTAAGAAGCTGAAAAAAACAGAATTTTTGCAGAGTAAAAAGAAGATAAAGGCCTTCCTCTATAGTTGTAAAGAGAATCCCACGGCAATACCCAGATTTGCTCTGAGCTACTGCACAAGGGTACCTCCTATACCGAGTCAACAGATATTGCCAATATACTGGCCGACAGATGCAGTGCCAACTTTACCCCTCTCCCCCCCAAAGGACCAATCACAATACCTGTAGACTGCCAGGCACCCACTATTACTGCTGCACAGGGTAAAATAGCACTGTCCAAGGCAAAGAGTACAGCTTCTATGGGACATGACAATATCCCCGGCTGTGTTCTACATGAACTACAGACTGAACTGGCAAACTGGCACCTAACCTGTGTGTCCTGTTCAATCACAGCCTCACCTCACGCTTTGTCCCACTGAATGGTGCACTGCTACAGTCATCCCTCTCCACAAAGGAGAAGCAACAACAGACCCCAGGAACTATCGCCCCATTAGCCTGCAAGTCTGATATGCAAAGCTATGGAACGCATCATCATGGACCTAATAAATGAGGATATAGGGAATCGCCAAACTCTGGAGCCTACACAGTTTGTTTTTGTGAAGGGTAGATCATGCCTGCTCAACTTGGTTGATTTCTTTGAGTCAGGCACCAGAGCTGTGGATGAAGGCAAGGTGGTTCATATAGCCTTCCCTGATCTGGCTAAGGCCCTTGATACCATTCACCACTCAAGAATCATAGAAAAATTCACTAAGCTAGGCATCAACCCCTGTATCACTAGGTAGGTTGCAAACTGGCTCACAGATAGAATCCACAGTGTGAAAGTAGCTGACTCCAAGTCAGACTGTCGACCAGTCATGAATGGAGTCCCACAGGGTATGGTCCTGGGTCCTCTCCTGTTTGGTATCTACTTCTCTGAAGTCCAGGCCAACACAAAGGTTCTCTGACTGACAAAGTTTGCAGAGAATTGCATGTTGGGAGCTATTTTAACTCCCCAAGTGATGTTGACATCCTACAGAAAGGCCTCAGTGAGACCAACGACTGGTGCCAGAACCATGGCCTTAAGCTCAATGCCAAAAAATGTGTCGTCATCCCCCTTGTGAAAAACCCGGTTCTCTTGATCTACCTTAACAGAAGGAGTTATAAGAGAGCTAAGAACACAGGTTGGCAGCAACCTCTCTTTTGACCACCACATTGCCACTGTGGTCAGAAAGTCCTTCTATGTGGCACATCTCATAACTAAGGATTTTGCATCCAGGAAGAAAGAGGTCATTGTCTCCCTCTACTCTTCCTTCATTAGGCCAATCATTGAGTATAATGCCCCATTTGGCATGTACCTCACTAGTTATCTGCAACAACTGAAGAGGCCACAAAAGTACCTCGCAAAGAGGATCTTAGGCCTTAAACATTTGTTATATATGGACAAACTCAAAAAACTCCAACTATTCTCTGTCTTATATCACCTACTTAGAGGTGATCTCTGCTTGACTTACAAAGCCATGTCTGACCCAGCTCTGTTAGAAATGATACATCTAAAAAAATCCCAATCCCTCCACACCACATGCTCCAGAGTCCTCAACCTCATTACCACAATCAACAGAACATGCTGGAGGGACAGGTTCATAACCCAGAGACTGCCCATGCTATGGAATCGACTTCCCATACATGTCAAGCAGAGCACCTCACTGGCCCTCCTCAAGAGGAATCTTGATGAGTGGATGGGAAATAGAAAATTCACCCCGGGCATCACTCTAGTGGCTCTACTCGACAGAAGCACTAGGAACTAAGGTTGGGTGGCACAATGCCAGGATAATCCTATGGGCTAGGCTTGTAAAGGCTCCAGGGCCATTAGCCTAGTACACACCTATGAACCTATGAAATTGTGTGCTTTCACCAGATTCCCTACTGATGTGGACATCTGCCTAGGAGAGTCTCATGCAGATACATGACTGGTGCCAGAAACATTGCTTCACACTGCATACCATGACATGCAGTGACAAACCCTTTGGGGATAGAGATGTCCCCACATATTATCACACTACTAACATCCAAGGCATGCATCCCCACATATTATCACACTACTAACAAAATCCAAGGCATGCAATCCGTCATGTAGGATCTGTGCACACAGGTCGATGGCAACATGTCATTTCACCACCATGTTGCTTCTGTTCTATGGTAAACCTTCTACATGGCCCACCTCATACCTACAGGTATGTCATCCAGGGACATGGAGTCCTAACATCCCTGTATTCCCCACAATAAGGCCCATTATTTTGTAACATGCCCCATTTGTCATTCATCTCACACAGCACATGCAGCAAATGGGGACATCACAGAGGTACCCCACCAGGGAGTACCAGGGCCTTAAACATCTACCATACACAGATAGGCTATAAGCCAAACGCTCTACCCGGTGTCATACATACTCCTCAGAAGTGACATCTGCCTGACATGCAAGCCAATCACGTACTCCACATTGTTGGCCCTGCTGCACAAGTGCAACTCTACCTCCACTCTATTAACACACACACACTCCCTCAACCTGGTGTGTGACATCAACTGGACTTTTTAGTGGCTCAGATGTGTGTCCCACACACTCATCCTGCTGTGGAATGGTCATCCTGTCCACATCAGGCAGGGTAGCTATTTACACCTTTGCAGGCAGACCCTGGATGACTGGATGGTTAACTGCATATCCACCCTCTAGATACCAACTGTGTCCCTGTTGGACTGGGGCATCAGGTGCTGGCCTGCATACACATGAGCTAACATGTGCGCTAGGCATATGGGAGCTCCAGGCCCATAGCCTAGAAAACTCATATGGTCCTAAGTATAGTAGTTATGGCCTGCGTACTTTGACAGACTGTGTTGTTATGTGCCCACACCCATCACTGCCATTGACTGTGGTGTGTCCCCTATGAACAAAATATTACAGTACCATGTCATACAGCCAACATCCGACAAATACATGAGTGGTATAAGTGCATGTGGACATTCCAGCAACATCTGTGCTACACAATAACTGAAAGCAATGAATATGTGGTGTAGGGTTTCCTCCCCATAGATGTCCAACATCTGCAGTACCCAGATGTTTGCAGAATGTGTACATGTGCCTGATATATGTGGACCCCATGCCAGACTAATGTGGATGTCTGGATACCAGTTGGACAATATGTAATGGGTGTCTCCAGAGTGTGGGGAATGTGTGTGTGACATGCCAGACCCCCCAGAACACAGTAATGGTACATTAATATCTGGTACTGTCTTCATTCCCTGACATTGTGTGGTCAATATGTACACGCTGTTGCTGAGGCGGAGCCTGTATCCCCATACTACTACTGCCTATAACATGCTGTCCTGCTGCAGGGATCAGCAGGTATGCTAGCTATGGCTGTCAGGCAATGAGATACAGGTGTGGAGTACACAGTGAGCTAACCAGAGTAGATCAGGAACAGTCAGGGACACCTGGACAGTCTTTGAATTAATCCTATATGAAATTCACAGACCGAGAGAGGCTTATGACACCACATGATGTGACATGCCAGCTCTATCCACCAGTAGTTACTGTCACTATTGTACAACAGACAATCAAGTAGCATTTCTAGGGTTTATATTAGAACATTGAAGTATTACTACATCGAATGTTCTAATATCGAACCATTTCACTCAAAACACCACAACATCGACCACTCAGAACAGCAAATTTTTTCCCAGGAAAAAATTCACTGTTCCAACAGACATACACACAACACAAGCACACTAAAATACATAATCTACACACATACACTTCACAAAACCCTACACTAAACCATACAAACACTACTAGCTATCCAGTTATCTTAACCCAACCCTAACCCTAAGGTCTGTAACTACCGCACACTCACCTTACCTGCTCCCTAACCCTAAAGTCCTTATCGCACACTCACCTTACCCACTCCCTAACCCTAAAGTCCCTATTGCACACTCACCTTACCCGCTCCCTAACCCTAAGGTCCCTATCACACACTCACCTTCGTTCGCACACTTACCTTAACCCGGTCCATAACCTTCGCTCCACAGTCGAGGAAATAGTGAAGCTGCAGAAACTGCCCATCGAATAGGAAAGTATTCGATATTCTGCAGCTTTGCTATATTCAAAGGGTTCAATTTTAGTACATTCAAAGTAGTAATACTTTGATGTACTAATATAAACCCGCATTTCTATATGGGCTGACAATTGCTGGGGGGACTCAAGAGCCAGAGATGTGATCTATGTCACTGCAGACAGAGCCAAAAGGCAAGACTGTAGTTGCTGGACAGCAGACTAACAGCATCATGTCATTCATGAAATGTTGTTAGACCTCCTGTTGACATTTCTATTTCCCATGATTGCATCCTCCCATCTGCCTTACATTACATGGTTAACTCAATGACATACCTGGTAGAGTGCTGTACTGCTTTGTGAGTGGAAATCCGGTCATATTATTCCTTGGAAGTTGCAGTCTGTCTTCATGAAGAAAGTCACAGACCTCTTTACCATAGGTAGCAACTTGCCATTTGTAGATAATGTTCATGAACAGGTGAGTGCCTGTGCATCAATCTGTGATTGACACTTGCTAATAGCTGCAGAACAGCTGGGTTGCACTGCCATTAGCCAATGCCATGGGAATACAGTGCTATAATTAAGGCCTTCATGTAGGCCTTGGTCCTTTTCCTGACCTGTGAGGAGGACATTATTGAGGTCTGGGAGGTACAGCATCATAGTGGGTGGGTAGGAATACTGTTCGTTGTTTGGATTGAAGTATTACATCCGCAGTTTTGAATGCTTTGTTTGACTATTGTTAACAGCCTTTCTGATTCTGTGGCAGGTTACTGTTTAACAATGTTTATTGGGGTCAGTAAGGAGATGTGAGTGTCATGCATCATTTATTATCTGAATGTTCTGCTGATGCTGGTCAATCAGGTGTGTATGTTTGTAGGGGGAGACTATGACACATGGCCCTGTCATCTGAGCATTCCCCCCAAACCTTTATGTATGGGTGTTGTGTGGATGCCCTATTCTAGGTGTTTGGGAGGTATGATAGGTCTGTAGCAGGTAGTTGAATATACTGCTGCATGTGTAGCAGGCTGCAGCTACTGCATTCTGGCCAGGAATCATACTGGGGACTGTGAAGACATTCAGGGACAGCAAGCTGCATATATCAGTGAGGGAGCAGTGTCAGGTGTCAGCTCTTGTGTCACAGTATGGCCAACATGAGGGTACCCATAACAGTCCAGGTGAGGCATGTGCCTCTGGTACATATGTTAAGTAGTAGTACCATCCAGAGAGTGGTAGGGGACATTTAGGACATGTATTCATATTTGTGACATGCGTCCCACCCTCCAGGCCTTTGACATGCTAATGTGGGTGCACAGACTAGACTGTGGGCCTGAGCTGTAGGTGTCCAGATGTCAGACATGCTAGGAATGTAACAGTTAGAGCTACTGAGTCATTATTATGGGAGGTGTAGTTGTGAGACATATGTGCATGCATACAGTGTGTTACACAGGTTTGGCAAGAACATGTATGTTTGGATGGCTATGACATGTGACATCGACCTGTCTGTCATGCTTTTGTAAATTTAATCTGCACCATACCTCTCAACCTGTTACAGCAAGAAATCTGGACAAAGGCACAAATAATGGGGGAGGACAACGGCCTAAAAATAGGGGCACATTTTAAATATTGCTCTTATAAACTCAGAAAGTGGATAGAATGGCAGGTTATGCATTAGCATGAATTTTTTGAAGGACATGAAGTCTGAAACTCAAATATGTGCCATTATTTTCTGACTTCAGTCCTCAATGATTTGCTAGAAAACCACAATTTTATGAAAAACAGACCAAAAATATGAGGCAAAAATCTGTACAGTTGAGAGATATGATCTGCACTGCCTTGCCGGTACATCAGCACACAGAATACCTTTGATCACAACCATGCCATAAATAGGTGACACAACTGCGGACATTCTACAACAGTCTGTGTAGTTGTCAGCTCTACCTGATATCGTAGGCCTTCAGTCAATCCATCAACATGTCTTTGGCTGTGTACTGGTTTGGCGTCTGCATGACAGGCCCAAGTATGCTGCCATTTATCACATTATATATAGAAGTAGTGTCACTAGTAATCAGGATATCTTTGTAAAAACACCAGCAGTTCACCAGACCTGAGTTGGCTTAGTGGTATACTGCACTGAACTGTAATTCAGAGGGTCCTGGGTTTAGTAATTAGCAGGAGTGTATTTTATTCATAATGTTGCATCACTGTAGTGTATGATATATTTACTAAAACACCAGCAATTCTCCAGAGCTGAGTTGGCCTAGTGGTGTGCTGCAGTGAACTGTAGTTTAGAGGGTCCTGGGTTCAATACTTGATAGGGGTGTATTTTTTTCCTAATGTTACAAAATTGTTCTGCATGATATATTTACAAAAACACCAATTCTTCCCCAGAGCTGAGTTTACTGAGTGGGCTAATGCACTGAAAGGTAATTTACAGGGTCCTGGGTTTGAGACTTGGCAGGGCTGGTTATTTTATTGATATGCAGAACAGTGTCTGAATCAGATATGGTGATTAAAGCAGTTTTAAGAAGTTATAAGTGGGTTTGCGTGATGCAACACGATGCTAAGCGGCACTTATCCTAGCTTAAGCTCATGCCATCTCCAAAAAAGCAGAAGAAAAAAATGGGTGATAGGAAAGTGGTGAAATGGGGGCAAGCAGTGGGAAAAGCAATATAAAAGGCAGCTAGGGATGTGCAGGACAGGTGTAGGAAAAGACCATAGCTCTCCATTTCTTGGACAACAACAGTTGTGCATGATGTGAACAATTTGGAATTTGGAGCCTCACACCCCACAGAAAGGGATGTGGGTGACATAACTTTGTTGATTAATTGATGGGATGATTGATTCACTGCAGTGAACATGGGGGCAAAATGGAGAGCTATGTAGGGGACACATTTTTTGGGGGGGACAGATGCCCATTTTTTTAAGGTGAGAGTGGGATGTTGGGGAAGGGCTGTAAGTATTTTTGGGGAAGTAAGTTGGGTAGGAGAGGTTTATTTTGCAGACAGACAATCCAGACAAGACAGCAGACAGGGGTGGTGTATGACACATGAGGGGGATAAACACCTTGGACTGGGAGGGTGGTTGGGAATCAGAGGACCAGATGCCTCCCGATGGCAATAGTGAGACTGAGATCCCCACCCATGGGCAGTCATCATTGCCACCTCATGGCCGTGAAGGTGTCTGTGCTGAGGGCTGGATGATGGCACCAGCCTGCCCCTCAAGGTGCGCCAATCTGCCCTCAATCTGGCACAGTCTATCATCCAAGTCATGTTGGATGACCCTGGGCACCATACCCTAAAACCTCAGTCTGGGTGACAACCTCTTCTCCCCTCCCGGGGGGGGTGGGCCCCATTCTGCCCGGGGGGGGTGGGTCCCATCCCTTGAGGCAGATCCACCCATGGGTGGTGCAGGACCAGCAGAAGGAACAGTTCCAGGTTGGGTCCCAGATGTGTTGTGACCCGATGTCATGGCCAGATGAGGTGGGATAGGAGGATCCACCGGAACTGGCCTACCCAATCATGCTATGGTGTTGAGGTTTGTCAAGGTGTATAGGTTAGTTATGAACAGAACATTTAAACATTAGTTGTAACAGCATGCATGCATGTTTCAATTAACCCAGGACAATAAAATCACACAGCATACAGAACACAGGCATAATTGGAATGACAGTCAGTATTGTAACAACATGCCAGTAACACTTACGGCAAAAGGCCAACAACAGTGGAATTTCAACAAGGTATGTTTGCATGCTACCATTGTAATACATAACCAATAATACAACAAAAGGCCCAACATTAGATTTTGAGAACAACATATGTGGAAATGAAACCATACCCATAGTATAAGAATAAATATTTGTGATGCAGATAAGGAGTGGGAGGAGAGAAAAACAGTCCATTACCAACTGTATAGGCTATATTTTTCACAACAATACTGCTCAATACTTTACAGGTCTGTCCTTACTTTATGTCTACATGTGCCCTATAGCTTCAGTAGCATGTACATACCCCTCAAGCTGCTCACATGTGATGGTATGGGCCAAGCTGCAGGAACTGCACTGATGTTCTGTGAGTGTGCTACTGTCATACTTTAACTGGATTTATATCTGTGTCAAAGATTATTGGCAACAGTGATCACTAGCCGTGACAATATGACACTTGAGAGACATGTATTGTGCACAGTGCAGGGATTTTATACCTATCCTGCTGTCATTCGTAGGCATGGGGTTAGACTATCAGCACACATTCACATATGCACCAGGCATACAACCGTACCAACAGAGGAACATTTTAGTTGTCGTATTCAGTTGGAATAGTACTGTACTTCGTGATGTTTTATTTAATGGAGATTTATCACCTGGATGAGCAATGCTGTTTACACAATAGTACATCTGGACACTGTCATTAGTATACACATCATACAGCTACCGCAGACATTTCTTTACCTGTAAGTCCTGTGTGGAGAATATCTAACAATATGTGGCTGTTTCTATAAATAGTCAGTACTACTTGTCTGTTACTACAAATAAATCTTACTACCAGTCCCTGGACTCAAACCTGGCCTGTGTGTGGAAAAAAAATAACAACAGATGTAGTGCTTATCACACTGAGCTCCTAGGCCACTGATGTGTGTGTTGGTTGACTGATACGTGCCTACAGCTCACCTGCTGACAAAGTCTAACCTGGTAATATTGGTAGAGTATTACAGAAGACTGCAGTGACAGTAGAACATACATGCATTGGATTTAGGCATGACAGAGATAGTAGGTGAAGTGTGTATTAATACTTGGAATTCAGGTATACACAATCAACCCCTAGTAGATGGGGATATGTGTGATCTGTACAGACCATATCAGGGTGCTGGGATGCCTATCTGACCAATCTATGTTTACAGATGGTATGTTTGCAGTCTACAGCTACTACTGTGTCATACTTGCCTGCAAAAGTGTACCTAAGTTCAGGAATGCATATAGCTGAAATGCAAAGGTTAACACAAGACAGTCTTGAGGTAAACACACTATAATAACTTACACATTACTATTCAAGGTTCACATGTTAGTGCAGAATATATATCAAATTGCATTCTGTCTTGTAGTACAGCTCCACATCTATACTTTAGCATAACAGTTCTTTAGCAGCCAAACTTCAGTTACTTCATGGTGTTATACCCATATTTGATTTGTAGCACCTGTAAAATTGGAGTTCTTTAACAACAGACCAGAATACACACAACAATTGGAAGAACAAAGCTTTATTGACAGTGACATGACACAGTCATTAATATACATTTGACAAACTTTATTGTTCTCTGGTTTAAATAATGCATTTATTGAAGGTGTGCTATTATTATAGAACCTATGCAATGCTAACTTTATTTCCTTCACAATTCTGACTGCAGTTGTACTGTAATTCCTGTAGATCATGAATGAATGTCATTTATTCCCTTCACATTTAGAATGCCAGTGTACTTTATTACCAGTTCATTAGTATTAATACCATATACACATCATTCCTACACATTAATAATGTTATTGCACTGCATTCAGAACAGAATATAGCTACTGGCAGTTACTACTGCACGCTTTCTTTTTTATATGATTATATATTGCAAGATATATCTGTACTCACTACACTCTCGATGCATCCTTACTAAGCACCCTGCGTGAACCTCCAAGTTGTGAGCCTTCTCTTCTGCAGCTGTGATAAGGGAATTATGCATACCTGTCTATTAGATATTCATGCTAGAATTTGGTAAAGAAATGGTTCCTATACTTACAAACTTCTGGGGCATTGCGGTCCTGAGTGTCTTGGATCCACTGGGCCAAGAGCTCCCCCTTTGTCTGCCTCAAGTCATCATAATGATGACACACCTGCTCACCAGTGTGGGGGATTCCAGTAGCATTGGTGAGGTCACATGCCAGATGGTCCCAGACCTCAGACTTGTATTCAGAGCCCTGGTACTGACCCTGCAGCAGTCTGTTGCCAAGGGCTTTGACAAGGAGCCCAACCAAGACCCTTGACTCCAACATGCCCCAGCGTTGTGCCCAAAAGTGTGCTCCCTCTCTGACTCCAGCCATAACTCCTGCAGTGATTAAACTCCAACATGTTCTGGCTGTATTCCCACCTGTGCTGCTTAAATAAGGCTGTTTTTCCGTCCTTTCCCGCCATTGGACCATTTTTAAAAAAGCTACGTGAAGCTTAGCATCCGCAAACCTGCTAAACTTAGTTGATCAGTGCTTAAAATGGCAATGCTTAGCAATGCTTAGCAGTGTGAAAACCCACTTAGTTGAGCTGAGGACTGCTTAACCTGGGATTGCTTAGCAGTGCCCAAACCAGCTAAGCGGAGCTGTGCATTAAGTACTGCTAAAACAGGTCCTATTTAAGCATTGTGTGGCTTCACTTAACAGTGCTTAGCTATGGGCAAATCAGAGTTTATATAAAAAAAAAAACAATTATTGAAAGCATCTGTTCATTAATGTTAATTCATTATTATGCATATCTATTTTAATTTATATTCCCTAAACATATGTATTTTACTACATTATCTGGTAGTGTAACTTTAATGTATTGGACATGTGAGTAACTGGGGCTTTTATACCTGGGTCTCCACTGAAAAAGGCCTTCTGGTCAAGCTGGACTAACCTGGTTAACAAATTTCAATATATACATTAAAAAAAAACAAACATTTACAATAGTATTCCGTGGTGGTGCAGCGGTAGCATTGTTGCCTCACAGCAAGAGCTTCTCCAGTTCGATTCTTGCTGGAGTGCAGGGAGTGCCTTCTGTGTGGAGTCTGCATGTCCTCCCCGCAGGTTGAGTGGCATTTGAAAGACATGTGTGAATGGGCGTGCCTTTATTGAAGGTTGGGCATCGAGCTGGCAACTCAGCACTGTGAAAATCTACTGCC
Organism: Protopterus annectens; assembly: GCF_019279795.1. Classification (NCBI taxonomy): domain Eukaryota; kingdom Metazoa; phylum Chordata; order Ceratodontiformes; family Protopteridae; genus Protopterus; species Protopterus annectens. The sequence goes on along the minus strand of NC_056738.1, from coordinate 562,898,129 downwards.
AATCATTAGCAGACGGAGTTCCGCTGTGGCGACCCCTAACTGGGAAAAGCCGAAGGACAAACAACAACAACCTCTATCGCATTTAAAAAGCTGAATGGTCAGTATTCAAACTGTGCACCTACTGCACACAAGGCCAGAATTCTAACCATTCAGCTACCCAGGGTATGGTGATCAGAGCTATACTGTTAGGAGTAGAAATAGACATTCATATAGCCCAAACTATCAAGAAGGTTCACAAAAACTAGGTCTCCTTTACCAGAATAAGCAATTTCTCACTAATTACACCAAAACCACTATTGCCAGGACACATCTGTTGTTTACCTTCTTCTACGCATCCCTAATTCTAACCAACCTCCATAAAACTGACCTACAAAAACTAGAATCTTGTTACAATAAGATTGCTAGATTTGCGACTGGGACTCCTTCTAGGACCCATCACTGTATAGCTCTCAAACACCTAAACAGGATAGAGTTACCTCAGCTACTGAAACTCAATCAACTGACATTAGCCCACAAACTATATTACCACCCAACTAAAACTCCAGCTCTCCAAAACCTAATTATCCCTTATTCTACAACAAGAACATTAAGATCTAGCAACCAAAACTGCCTAATATCACCAGACATAACAACAATGCAGTGAAATCTCTCTTCAACTGTTCTATCTCCAAAGCCTGGAATACACTTCCTACCCACCTGACTTCCATTAGCTCTACCCTCCAATTTAAAAAGCTCCTCAAAACCCACTATACTGATATCTGACTATGCTCCTGTGACACCCCAAGATAAAATACCTACTGTACAGTCTATTTTTACTCTTTACCAATATGTACTACTAATCCCTCATTTACCTAATAGTACCCTATGACTTAATTGGAATATTACTTTACACAACATGCCATGTTTCTCTGTTTCACCCAATCCACTAACCATAATTCCATATTAGCTGCAACTTTTTCCAGACCACCTTTAAATTTAAAGTATTGTATATATCATATCTATACCACCATGATGAGTTGCAAGGCTCATACATCCAAAGACCTGCAAAATGAGTTAATACACTAAATCTTTTAATAGCAAAACTAGAATATGTATTTGAATCCCATTAATATTCACTGATTTATTTAGCTGTTTTTAACAGCACTATTGCAAGATACACTTATTGAGTTATAATACCCTACAAGAAACTACCTACAAAATGTTTATATTTCTCATCTTGTTGCTATGTGACATCTTAGGAATTTTATTTTTATTTATTTTATTGTTTTACAACATAATATCCTTAATCTATGTCATGTTTATATCTGATTTCTCTCTTTAATGTATTACATCATATTTAATTTAATTTATTATGTTATGATTTTATGTATTATGTTTCGAGCTTTTCTCCCTGGGCCTCCACTGAAAATGGACCTATGTCCAGTCAGACCTTCCCGGTAAACAAATGTAAAATAAAATAAAAATAAATAAATATAGCTCTCATTTACATTTAATCACTGCTGAATGCCACACCACTTCACGCAAACCTGCTCAGCTATGCTTAAACTTGATGTTTTCTATTAAAATTAAAAGCATCCGGTTTCTATTTTTAGATGTCTGGCATGTGTTTCTTGCTAAGCATCACACCGCTCAAACACAAAAATAATAAAAAAATAAATAAATACATAAATAATAGGGGCACTACATTTTAACATTTAATTTCACTGTCATACAGCACTCTGACAGTACAGGGGGTGTGTTACGAACACTCTAACACACACCCTACAAATATATTTTTTTACAACTGGCTGAGGACACATTTATTTTAATATTCTAGTATCATACAACAATTTGACAATGCACGGGGTGTGTAACAGACACTGTAACACACCCCCTACATATAACTTTTACAACTGGCTGGGAAAACTTCAATTTAATATTTTAGTACCGTATGGCACTTTGACAGTGCAGGGGGTGTGTTACATATCTCCGAGCACTGTAACACACCCCCTACACTGATTCAGTAACCATGTACATGGCTCTTCCTCAGTAGCACGCCTTCATTAATATGCAAGGCGTGCTGCTGGGGGGAGCTGCAGACACAGCCACAGTACACTTTGTGTAGGGCTTGCACTATTCCTACACAGAGTTTATTAAATCTGGGGGCCTGTCTTTTTTCATTGGTTTGAATTGTTTACCAAATTTGCTTTTGACTAACATTTTTGTTGCCATGCTTATATTACTTTTTGAATTAATGGCAGTGTTTTGCATTTTCTATTTAGGGTTAAAAGAGAGGAATCACTTTTTGTATGATACTGCTATTTTTATTTATTTATTCATTTATTGCTTCCTCTTTCTCTACTGTTATGCACCAATAAATACAAAAAAATATTATTTTATGGTTTGGGTCTTGTTTTTGAAGAAAACATCTTCCTTTCTATAACTTTCATATTGAAATATTCCTCATTGCCTATTATCTGTTTTTTTTTTAACTTCCTTCTAAATATTGCAGAAAACTAAGAAACTACATCCAAAACATTGCATATTTTAAGAAACAATGCAATTAAGTGCATTTTTGTTACACTGAATATTAATGCTGCTGATAATATAAAAAAAGAGATTTTCATTGACAAATGTGAGATCTGTCCTGCAAAATATCATCAGTAAGAAATGTTCCACTTTAGGCAGTAGAAGTGGTGTCAGCCTGAAGCTAAACAGTCCTTTGCAGCAATGGTTGCCAAAGTGCATCTTGTGTTTTTATGTGATCATTTTTTTCTGTAAATGCATTTCCATGGCTTCCTCTGGCTTACACATTAGCTTGATTAATATAATACATGAAAATATACCAAATATAAGTCATGAATTCACTTGTACTTGAACTGAAATTCTGTATAATGTTTATTAGATTGCTGGGAAAATAATTCAATCTGTTTAGCCTTTATCTCTTGTTATGCAACTGTATAGCTGATGAATGTGTAAATTTGGTGTTCTTAACAAATGCCTAAATTTCAGTCACTTTTGCATCATTGCTGATTTTTGGAAAATGAATAACAATGAAATGTCTTTGCTTAGGAGATGTCTAAGTAATTAGTGATGGTGAGTACTCCATATTCAAGCCTTACTAAAAATCTATGTCTAGATAAAACAAATCACATGCCATTTGGGTGTAGGTGAAGGAGGAGGAGAAGAGGAAGAAGAAGAAGGTACACTGTAAATTCCTCTCCCCACTTCCCAGTCCTAGCTAAAATTCTAAGTCTAAGTTATACTCATAAAGACTGCACCCTGATTGGGACTGGGAATTGTTATAATGGTTAAGTTATTTACCTCACAGACACGAAGAACAGGGTTTGATTCTCACATTTGGAAGAGTAATTGGCTAGGCTTAAAGTGGCCCACAGGAGCAACTAGCCTAGTAGTTTCTTGAAGGCCATACATGGAGAATGATGTCAAACTACTGTAAATATTCCAGAGGAAAACCACACAGATGGTGAATGTGATTGAAAAGAAGATGGAACAAAGCTCTGCAGCTTTGCTTAGAGGATAACCTTCCTACCCCAAACAATCACTACTCAGCAAAAAAGAGCATCAGATTGTTTTAACCAGTGAAGTGCATTTGCATTCCAGGTTCTCTGTAAAGACACAACTATGCTCTGCAGCTTTGTTTAAGTAGAGCCTTTCTCATTTTTATCTTATGCTTGGAGTTATTTGTGAGGGCTACTGGTTATTGCATATGGAAATTCTTAGTGCTGCCCCTAAGTCTTCTTAAAACAAAATTTAGTCAGGTCCAATCCCCTCACTACCCATATGTCTTCAGTGCTGCACCTACTCAGTGGGTGCAGACCAAGAATAACTGCTGCTACACACCCAAACAAGGGCCATAGGATATGAGGACTTCTCCTTTTTTGAGTAAGAGTAGGGAGTTGGTCTATCTAGTTACTGCATTTTTCTCTTTTGTGTGCTTTTCATAGCCTCCCCAGTGCCATTTAGTAATCCCATATTCATCCTCACATTTTATTAACACTGTAAATCAGCTTAGAAATAATGGCAAATTTGTATCAATGGTGTTTTTACATTTATCTAAAGCATTCAATACAGTATCACATCAGCATTTCCTCTCTGGACTTGGTTCCATTGGACTTTCTCAATATTCCTTTACATGATTCCTTAGCTATCTGAAAGAAAGCAAGCAGACAAATGGCACATGGATTATTTCCCATTTCAACCATTCACATAGGAGTCCCACAAGGCTCAGTCCTTGGGCCACTCTTCTTTAACATCTTTATAACTAAACTCCATACTACCACTTGACACACGATCATTGTCCAATACACTGGCAAATTCAACATTAATATATGCAGCCTCAATTCTCTCCAAACTCCATGAATTTGCCCAAAATTATTTTACCTCTATAGAAACCTGGCTAAAAACCCATGCCTGCTCCTTTACCCTAACAAAACAAAATTAATGCTTTTCACTCAAAACAATATAACAAGCAAAAGCAATCTTTCCTAATTACATCGGCAAACAACACTAAAATAGAAATAGAAATAATTAGACACAGTAAACTCCTAGAAACTGTCATTGATGAAAATCTCATATTTGACTACCATATCTTATAAACCATAAACAAAAAGACAAATCAGAAACTGGACTCCCTCTATAAAGCCAGAGAATACCTTAAAAACACAGCATGGCAAACATTAGTTTCAACTTTCTTACTCCCAGTCTTCCTTTAAGCATCACCTATCCTAAGTAACCTAAATACCACTCTTGAATCAAAACTGGCATTTTGCTATAATACAATAGCTCCATTTGCCACTAATTCAATACATAGAACCTACCACTGTCAAGCATTGAGACAACTTACCTGGCTCAAGCTACACAACATCCGAAATCAGTCAGAATTCGTGACTGCATATAAACGTATTTACTATCCAGATAAATGATACACAGTAAACAATATCTTATTGCCATAAAACCCCTTCAAGAGAAATCTGCTCTGCCAACAAGTTTGTATTAAAAACAAGTAAGTATAAGATACTCAGCCAAAGACTCGTTTTATTCCTGCTACATCTCAAAAATATACAAGAAAAACCTCCCCAAGCTAGAGTTTTCGCTGTGTGATAGGTTAAACCTCCTGTAATAGAGGCCCAGGGGATATAGGCATCAAGTGTTACAGCTATATGGCTTCTGAATGCCCATGACTTTTTAGTTTTTCTTCTTAAGTCTTTGTGGATGCATTCAGACCAATAAAACCTCTTTATTTCAGCAATCCATATCATATTTAGATAATCATTTGTGCAAATTATTACTTCTTTTCCCTACATTTGGATTTTTGCAGTTACTATAATGTCGTCTGCATATGTTAACAGAACTGGAATTCTAACCCTTCAGGTGCTAGATACCCCAGCTCCTCATTTTGTGATTTATTTCACACATTATCACATTCATAAGTAATGCAAAGAGTATAAAACTCATTGGACATCCCTGTCTTACACCACTCTTCATATTTACCTCTTCACTTAACCAGCCATTTACAATTTTTATTTTATTTTATTATTACTACATGATGACATACATAATTTCCTAACTTTCTCACTTATATTATCTTCTTTCATCACTACCCATAAGATTTCATGTCCAATTGTATCAAACATCTTAATTAAGGTCTCATATCATGAGTTTGGCTTCTTCTTCTTTTCTGTTCATAATATCCACAGTTTCTCTAACTATCGTTAATATTTCTTGACAGCCCATCTCTTTATATTCTATACACTATCTTCCATATAATTTTCCATTTTAATTTCAAATCTCTTTTTTATTATTTTCATAAAAATCTTAGAATCATTATTATTCAATACCATCAGTCTTTAGTTTTTAATTGTCTTCTTTCTTCCTTCTTCCATATGAATTTAAGTATTTCACTACATATGTGTTCATACATAAAACCATTTAACCACTCATTCAAAATCTTTATTTTTTTACTTTTTTGTTGTTTTGCTAATCCCTTAATTTTTTATACAGTTCATACCCTATTCCATCTGATCCCACAGCCAAATATATATTTACTTTATATCTTGCTTATTTAAAGAAATTTCCTTTTCCAACACATTATTCTCTTTTTCTGTTAAATTTTTTGATTTCCATGTTTTTTCGCTACCTTTATTCTTTAAACATTTCTTGTGCATACTGTACTACACCATTCATATTTTCCTGAGTTATCTCTATTTCTTGTTTTACATTTTTATTTTTCTCATTATACTACCATCTTCCTTTGCTGATCTGCTTAAGTAACTTGATAGTTCTCTTTTTCCTAGCAACAAATATCTCTAATTATATACCAAATTCTTGTATTTTTTCTTGATTTCCTTCATGTAATTCTTATTCTTTGACAAAGTACTTCCTGTTCGTATGAGCTAATCTTCCAATGCATCATTATGTGTTCTTTTACAGTTTTCTTTCTATCCTTTTCTCACATCATATTGATATTGTAAATCCATTTTTTTTACATTTTTCTTTAAATATCATCTGCCATCCAGACCAGAGTTTGTAAAATGTTCTCACAGTAAGATGATCTTTCTATAATTGTATATTTAATCTATTTCCTTCTTCATTCCATGCTTTCTTATTTATCATTTGTAATCATTTGCATATTTTTACATATTCATTGTTTTCCTTTATTGCTAGCCATATTGTAAGATGATGAGAAAATCCTGTTTCAACTACGTCCCTTTCACCTATAACTAAAGATTCGGATACTTTAAAATAATTTATTTCAGTCCTATGTATACTCTTTTTGTAAGTCCATGAAGTTTTTTGTCCCAAATCTTTAACTTACCACATCTTATAACTTCTAACATTTTTCTTGTCATTTCTTTTCTTTTTATGCTTGCCTCTTAAATCACAGTTAATGTCATATGTATCACTACTTAGTCTAAAATCTGATAAAACAAGCTTTCCCTTTTTGTAATTTAGTATAAGCATGTGATGTTATAATTCTATATACTTGCTCTTTCCATTTTAAATCCACAACATTTAATCTTCCTATTTTTGCTAGTTACATCTAACACCTTTACTGTGTTTCTACAGAATATGGCTATTCCAGAACATCTCTCATTTCCCAAATTCCAGATTATCGTTCCTCCCCATAGTTTTCTGTAATATTTCAGCATTTGTTAAAAATCTTGTGTCTTGTAACATAATTGCATCTACATTGCATGTACTACACTAATCCAAACTCTGTTCTTCTTTCTATATTCTTAATAGTATTTACATTTACAGAAAACACTCTGAAATTTTCATTTTCCCTTAGATTCATGGTTTGATAAATGTATAGCTAACAAAACCAACACAGTCCTGGCACTCTAAGAGGTGGAAATAAAATGTCTTTACCACAGTGAAATGTGGAACCAACAGCTTTATTGCATAAACGCAATTACACCAAAATAGCGTTTTCTTCTTCTGTTATACTTCTTCAGATGCAAAACGAATTTACCAAGCTGTGACTTCTTTTTATACCACACACAATGCATGAAATTATTTAATCAACCAATAAAAATCAATAGTTGGAGTAACTAAAAATTAAATAAATATTGCTTATAACAAAATAGATTTTGTATTGAAAGAGATGTTACAATATCAATTAATTAGTTTGGACATCTTTAATTATTTAAGAATGGAGAGACCTCGTGTACCCTCGATCTTTGGAATACCCAAGGTCCATAAAAATGTAAAATATTCACCACTGACACCCATAGTGGCCACTAGAGGGCCTAAACCTTACCCTTTAGCCAAATTTTTAGATTTAAAATTAAAGAAAATTTGGACCACTGCAGGAGGTAATTTAAAGGATTCTTTGAACTTCCTGAGAAGTATTAAGAAAGAAACATACAGAGATAATATTATATTTGTTACCCTAGATATACAGGATCTATTTAATGTGATACCCCATCAGACTGGTTTAGAGTAGTTTGAGGAAGCGTTACATGCATATGGGAACTTAAAACAAGATGAGTTTTTGGTATATTTGGAGCTAATGGAGCTAGTTTTAAAATACAATTTTTTGTTTCTTGAAGGGGAGTTTTATAAACAAACACAAGGTGTGGCTATGGGTGCTTGCTGTGCCCCTACATACGCCAACATAGTACTTATGATATGGGAACAAAAATATGTATTTACTTCCCAAAATGCCCAATATTGGAACTTTTACAAATGTTACCTAGATGACATTTGTATTTTCTGGACAGGAACAGAAGCCTTATTGATGGAATTTATAGATTATCTTAATCAAACCACTGAATTTTTGAAATGTATGTGTCATATTAGTTATAGGGGCATGAACTTCCTAGATATTACCTTACAGAAGCTTACAGAACAGCAATATTTTAAGTCCATGTATTACAGGAAAAGGACATTTTCTAATTCCTACTTACATTTTTCAAGTTCCCACCCTTTTGCACAAAAAAGGAGTATTTTGAAGGGACAGTTTATACGTAGTTCTAGAATGACTTCTTGTGATATAGATTTTGAAATAGAAATTTACAAATTGAAGGCCATGTTTACAGAAAGACAATACCCTATTGATCTTATTGAGCAAATAGTGGCCGAGGTAATGCTGGGCAGAAAAGGTAGGTTTAGTCCCATCCTGGGCATGAATCTGGATGGTAATGAGGATGGGAACAACAATGCTATGGTTTCAACTCAGGTGGAACACCTTGAACATCAAGGTGGAAATAATAGGAAGGAAATGGATAATCACCCAGTGGGAAACTTTGTCCTACAATATTGTATGGACACACCAGCTATTAGAGGCATTATAGTCAAACACTAGGGGAAGTTTAGTGGATACTCTGATTTGGAAGGATTGTTTAAGGCTCCTTTAAAATTTAGTTATAAGAAAGGAAGAAATCTTAAGGAGCTTCTGGAACAGGAAAAGAAGATTATTAGTAAGAGAAGGAAAGGAACTTACAAGTGTGGTTCTTGCCTGCAGTGTCCCTACATTATCAATCAGGACAAGGTGTATATTGTAGAGAAAGGGAAGATCAATGAAACTGACACCTTTGCCAATTGTAATAGCGAGGGGGTTGTTTACCTCACTTTATGTAAAGTATGTGGGGCATTTTATGTGGGCAAGATCACACGTAAGTTAAAGAGGAGGGTGTACGAACATATGAATTCTGTAAGGACACAAGATTGTAATAATGCATTATATAAGCATACACTGGATTGCAAAAATTCTAAGTGGACATTTTTTGTTTTGGAAAAGATAGTCCCTGACCCTAGGGGTGGTGCATTGGAAACAAGAATAGATGTGAGGGAGCTTTTTTGGCAGTTGGTGTTGGAGGTTAATAAGCACCCAGGAATTAATGAACATCTATCTATAGTACCCATTTTAAAGATGAGAGCTGCTAAATTATAAATAAATTGTATAGTAAATATTTTAGCTACAGAAAATAATAAGTTAAAGCTGAACATTTAGTGGCGTGGTTAGGATGTCTATTCCAGTACATATATATATATATATATATATATATATATATATATATATTCACATATTTTATACATTTTCATACATTTCTATATACATTTTTATACATGCATATGTATTTATATATATTCATATATTTTATACATTTTCATACATTTCTATATACATTTTTATACATGCATATGTATTTATTTATTCAATATGTATATATTATATACATTTATATATTACATATTTCATATATACTTAATATTATACATGATTTTTATTCAACATAAGTAGTTTATTATTTACTGTTGGCGTGCACATTTTGCATCATGTGCAAATGTTAATTAATTGATTAGGCTGGATGAGTTTATACTTGTCAACATGAAGCCTTTTAAATGTATTGTATTTTATTTTAAGGAATGGAATGATTTTAAAGTATTGATTTTTATTGGTTGATTAAATAATTGCATGCATTGTGTGTGGTATAAAAGGAAGTCATAGCTTGGTAAATCCGTTTTGCATCTGAGGAAGTATAACAGAAGACAAAAACGCTATTTTGGTGTAATTGCATTTATGCAATAAAGCTGTTGGTTTCGCATTTCACTGCGGTAAAGAAATTTTATTTCCACCTCTTAAGAGTGCCAGGACTGTGTTGGTTAAATTTATAGCTAATTACTAGGCAAGCTATCTTAATAGGCCATTCTAAGCTTAGCCAATTTCCCCCCCAAAGGTGAGAATCAAACACTGCACCTTGAGTCTGTGAGTCAAACACCTGAACCATTATACCAACCCCTAATCATTTGCTGCATGCATTCTTTTGCATCCATTTCCTTCTTCTTTTCTTTTTGTAATTTTCTCTTTTTCTGTCTTTTATATTTTTATACCAATAGAATTCTTGTCCTTCCTTTTACTACCTCCCAGTTTATGTCTTTTTCATCACTTATTTCAGAACATTCTTCTACATCCTCTTTATTATTTTTCTCATCTATTTTTTCTTCTATTTGTACTAATTCTAAAATTTTCGTATATTCATTTTCTTCTCTTTCTTTTTCCTTACTCTTATTTCCATTTTTGCTATCCATTCATAAATGTCCAATTTTGTTACATTTATAGCATTTCAATTCACATTTTTGCCATCATGTCCTATTTCCCCAAAAATATAAAAATGTCTTTTTCCACAGTTACTTATCAAGTGTCCTTTTTTTCCACAAAAAAAAAAAAAAAAAAACATGTTTTGGGTGGTCCCCAGTATGTTATGGCACCCCTATATATTTTTTTTTCTTTCCAGTTTGAGTACAGTATTACAGTCCCAGCCACCAGTCCATAAACCCCCTTTTATAATACACTTTTGCAATCTCCAGCATTTCTTTCATGAAGTTTTCAAATGTCCTTTCAAAGCCTCTCTTTCTGTTAAAAACCGAACACGTTTTCTATTTTGTTTCTCTGTTAAATGCTTTTATCACATAAAGATCCCATGAGTTACAGCCTCTCTTTTTTCATATTCTCCAAGAAAACTTTCCATTTCTTAACAGTCTCAGATATAATGTCACAAAATGTCTTTTTGTTAATAACAATAAATGTTCTTACCTCATATGCTTTTATACCCAAAGGAATTATTAAATTGTCCCACACTTCATATCTGTCAATTTCTTGCCTTCTTTACTTTAAATCCTTGCTATGTACTTCTGTTTTTTTTTTATTTTCTTGAGCCATCTTTTCTGCTACTCTAGTTTTGACTTCTTTTACTTTCTCTGAATATGTTTTATTTTCCTTTTCACCACTAATCTTCAAGATTGTCACTGCATCATCCTTTTGTAATTTCTCCATAATGTCCCCAGCAAACAACTCCTCAATTTTCTGGCTCACTCTGCACCACCATTTTTTTTAAGTGAATCATCCCGCAGCCCTCCCAACTGGAAGGTTCTAATTATACATTCATCATTTGCTGATTCATCTCCATCAAACATATTTCTTTGGAACATTTCCTCAAAATCTTGCACAAATTCTTCTGTCTCGATATTTGCTTTCTCCTCCATTTCTTTCACTACTCCTTCATTTTCTTCTGTTTCCAGCTGCCTCCCTGATTCTCCAGGTCCCCCCATGAAACAGGAAATGCTCCTCCAAATTGGTTCCTACTTACAACAATGATGAGTAGGGGAAGTTCCCCGATGCGCTGGCCAAATTTCTCCTAGTAGTAGAAATACCACTTTAGGCCCCCCCCCCCTGAAAAGAGGCCACTAGCTTAGTGGGGCTAACCATGCCTACAAAGGATAAATAAATGTGAAAAGTTAAGAGGGATATGTTAAAATGTGAGCAGGAACTAATAAAGGTGCCACAGTGGTTATTGTTGCTTTCTCATGTTACTTAGTTTACTAATTCAGTTTTTGCTCCAGGTAGGGGTTGCACTTGTCACAATAACACAGAACTCCAATCTGTGAATTGCGCCCTTTTGAGGCCGGCCTGCATGGCGCCCTAGGCGGTCGCCTAATTCGCGTATGCCTAAGGCCGACCATGTTGCTGGGGTACCTTCCATATGCAGTGTGCATGTACTGTCCTTATTTGTATAGGTTTTGGCTGAGGACAATAGCTTCCTCCAGAAACCCAGAGACATGCTACAGACATGCTCACCGTGGGTAGGAGATCTTCTAACTTGCATGCAAGTTTGAGTGCCATGTGTGAGTCACAGTGTATGCACGAAACAATAGTGATATCTTTGTCCCTATAATACCTAACATCTCATACTATAAATCACAATCAAATAAACTGTAGTAAAGCCTCCCAGTGCAGAATACCTCAGTGAAGCGCAGGTAACCTTACACATGTCGGTGTCTCACGAGTCACTAACATTGTATCATTTGATTCCAGCAGAGCTAATGGAACAAAAGAGCACTGTCTTCAAAATGTAACATTTATCAATTTATATTATTTTATAGCACTGCTTTTTCAACTCAGAAGCCTGTCCTTGCCTAAATCCTACATAATCTGCATTTTCCTTTCTTTTTCTTTTTATTACCTGTCTACATCTAATAATTCAATGAGTAATTTGCTCACTAGACACTACTACATTATGCTACTTGGGAAATATATGTCATTATTGTAAATAATTAAATGTACTAGCTGTATTTCCTTCATTTTGTTTTATTTTTATCACAGATATCATTTCACCTGATTACTGCATATGTAACTTTTGCTTATGTTATATTGCTGGACTGTTTTGTATATTGCCTACTATGTTATCTTTTTATGTTTGTACTGCTGGAGCTTTTCTCCTTGGGTCTCCACTGAAAATGGGCCATTGGCTCAGATGGACTAACCTGGTTAACAAATGTCAAATAAAAAAATAATAAATAAATATGGTAGCTGTAGATGAAGCCACTCTTTATGGGTGGCATAGCAAGACTGGTTTCATGCAAACAAACAGTTACATATGTTAGAATAAAAATATTTTATTAATAAACTGACTCTATATGCCATTTTTGGTGAAGCAAGATTCTCTGGACCCTGCATTATTAACTATTCTTAGTCTATTTCATTTTATCACCAAACACAGTTGCAAAAGAGTTGGATCTAGCATGTTAAAAGCATTTCGCTCTCACTTTACAAGCTTCATGAATATGTGATACTTCTAAGAAGCACCGATGTGTCAAATTCCAAAAGCATGTGTTGTTTGCAATTATAATGTAATTAAGGCAATTAACATTTCAATGTGACAAATAAAAGTGCTTTCCTCTTACATAGTAATTCACGTTTACAGAGCATCCAACAAGTACGATTATTTTTCTTGTGATAGCAGCTTAAAATATCTCACTAAACACATCAGCAGTGGTTTTAGATTTTTCTACTTCATCTGTTTAGAAAATAAGTGTCACTGGCTACCTTACTAATCAAATGTAAAACTAAATCTGTTGTATATAGTTTTCTTAAAGTGACCAGATAGGTGTTTCATAAACAGAAATTTGTGTTTTTGATTTTTACATTACCATTACATCTGAATAAAAATTGCCATAACTTTTATCTTTCTGTCAGACCTTCGTTTCAGATTTGAGTCTGCCTTTTTATGTTGGAACAAGGCACCAAAGTAATGCCATTATAGTGATTTCACAATACTTTATGCATTCAGCAGTGAGTTATTGGAGTAAAGTAACAAATGTTTAAATGCTTCTTATGGCAGTATTTTGATTTTTGAGGTATCAAGTATAATATGTAATATAGACAACTATTACGTGTTTTAGCCATGTTTCTTTTATTACTTTCCAAAATTTGATTTTTGTTATGAGCTAGAGAGTATTAACTCTATTTTCTTCTAGGTTATTAGTTAGTTAGTTAAATACATGGTGTCATATGAGGAAATGAATCATACTGTGAATTTATTTAGATAAAAGTGTCAGCTAGGATACATTCTATGCAGAATCTGCATGTCTTCTCTGTGCCTATATAGGTGCCCAAAATTTCACCCATATCCCAAAGTTATGCTGTTGCTGAACTTGAAATTCTCCACATTGTCCATACTTATGATTGCAGTGTGTGTGTGTGTGTGTGTGTGTGTACCATGTCATTTGAATGCCATGCTAGGCTCCAGCTCCCCAACAAACCAGAATGAAATTGAGCAGTTAATAATGAAAAAAATTCACCATTTACACATTTGTAATTGACCATTTATACTAGTGTGAAAATGGATACAAAATTCACACAGTGAACTGAAAAACATTATTTCATTTGGAAAATGCAGTGGGTGGTGACTGTAACCTAATATAAAATACTGAAAGGAAACACAGAAATATATACAATACATTGGAGCCCAGCCGTCGGTGGTAATTTCACTAGCAGGTGGATGAGTTAAACCTCACTCGCCTTTTTACCTTTCATGGGACACATCTGGAGCATTTCTCTTTGGGCCTCTGCTAAAAATTGGCTTTGTTCCAAGTCAGACTTTCCCAGTAAACAGATGTTAAATAAATAAAATCTGCATAAATCACATTGTGCAAACTTATACCTCAAAGCAATAAATAAATAAATAAATAAATAATGAAAATAATAAAAGGAAAAAAATTTCCAGAGAAATGCTATAATAAAGAATTACTTCTGAATCGCCTTCATTGTAGCTTTAAACAGAAGATGGCAGATATATCATACATGCATACTCTGTTAAATACAATAGATAAGAAACACGACTAGTAGCTAATGTAACATAAATGGGTCCAAGATTTGTAAAGCAAAAGTATTGCATAGCACTGGCTGCAGTAACATTTGTAAGCAGAGTGATGGGTACTTTTAACTATTCATACAGAGCATAGAGACACATGACTAAGTAGGTTTCATTTTATGTCTGTAATCTCAATTTCAGTGACTAATCTGGTGTTGTTTCTGATATTTCAAATGTCATGTCTTGCTTTAATTTCTCCAAGTGTTTTAGTTTTCTAGTACCATGATGGGAATTTACCCCACTCATAAATCAGGGAGCATTTAGAGTTCACAAAATTATTATTTTTCTATCTTTGAGGTTAGTCGAGATTGCTCTTCTGGTACAGCATCTATTTTTTTTAATTTCTCCAAGTATTTGGGGTTGCTAATACCATGATAGGAATGTACCCCATTTCTAAGTCAAAGTACATAAGCAACTCTACAACAGAAGAAATAAACTGTTGCAAAAAAAAGTAAAATCCCATGATTGGAGGAACTCCATGGTCAGCCTCAGTAAGAAGCCGAGATCCCTCATAAAATCCTCCAAAGCTAGTTATGAAAACAAAATCACCACCGATTCTAAAGACAACCACAAAGCATTCTATAGCTATGTCAAGAATCTCAATGGCAACACTCAGCTCTGCTCTGAGTTACAGCACAATGGCACTAAATATACAGAACCAACTGATATTGCCAAGATCCTGGCAGATAGGTTCAGTGTTAACTTTACCCCTCTCTCACCCCCTAAAAGGCTCATCTCTATACCGGAAGAATGAAAAGTTCCTGTAATCACGGCTGCACAGGTAAAAACCACACTCTCCAAAGCCAAGAACACAACATCCATGGGACCTGACAACATCCCAGGCTGCATTCTACATGAACTACAGAGTGAACTGGCACCCCCACCTAAGCACCATGTTCAATCGTAGCCTCACCTCAGGCTTTGTGCCCACTGAATGGTGCACAGTGACGGTTATCCCACTCCACAAAGGGAGAGCCACTGCAGACCCTGAGAACTACCGCCCCATTAGCCTACTGAGCCTGGTCTGCAAGGCCATGGAATGTATCATCAAGGAAGTTATAAACAAAAAGACATTGGTAATCTCCAAACTCTGGACCCCACCCAGTTCGGGTTTGTAAAAGGCAGATCATGTCTCCTAAACCTGATAGACTTCTTTGAAGCAATCACCAAAGCTGTAGATGAGGGTAAGGTGATTCACACAGCCTATCTATATCTCGTCAAGGCTTTTGACACCATTCCTCACTCTGGAATTATAGATAACTCACTAAACTAGGTATAAATCCCTATTTCACAAGATGGGTTGCCAACTGGCTCTCTGACAGAACCCACACTGTGAAAGTAGCAGACTCCAAATCCAACTTCAGACCAGTGACAAGTGGAATATCACAGGGTTCGGTCCTGGGTCCTCTCCTGTTTGGTATCTACTTTTCTGAAGTACAGGCTAACACAGAAGGTCTTTGGCTAATGAAGTTCACAGATGACTGCAGTCTAGGAGCCATAATCAAAACTCCTAATGATGTGGGCATCCTATAAAAGGGCCTCACTGGGACAGATGCCTGGTGTCAAAGCCATGGCCTCAAGCTCAATGCCAAAAAGTGCATTGTCATCCCTGTTGGTAAAAACTCTGTACCCATGAGCTACCACAAAGGTGGTAGTCTACTTAACACCGAAAGTGTGATAAGAGACCTTGGGACACAGGTGGACAGTAGTCTCTCCTTTGATAATCACATCACCACAGTAGTCAGGAAATCCTTCTACGTGGCACACCTCATCACAAAAGGTTTCTCATCCAGGAAAAAAGAGGTCATTGTTCTCCTCTACTCGTCACTCATTAGACCCATTATAGAGTACAACATCCCTTTTGGTATGCACCTCACAAGACATCTACAACAACTGGAAAGGCTGCAGAAATACCTCACAAAGAGGATTACTGGCCTCAAACAGATGGCCTGCGCAGATCGTCTCAAAAACTCCAGCTTTACTCCGTCGCATATCACCTACTCAGAAGCGATCTCTGCCTAACATACAAAGCTATGTAAAACCCAGAGCTATTGGACATGCTCCACTTAAAGAAATCACAATCCCTCTGAGCTACACACTCTAGGGACCCAAACCTTATCACCACAATAAACAGTACATGCTGGAGGGATAGATTCCTGTCTCAGAGACTTCCCATACTCTGGAACAAACTACCTATCTATATCAAACAGAGCTCCTCATTAGCACTCTTCAAGAAAAATCTTGATGATTGGATGGGAAATAGGAAATTCACCCCGAGGATCATGTCTGGGGCTTTGCTCGACAGGGGCACAGGAAAATAATTTTCATGGGTGGCGAAAGCCAGGGTATCTTTTTGGTTAGGCTTATATAGGCCCTAGGGCCAATAGCCTAGTACCTACCTATGAACCTATTATTAAAACTCATGAAATTAGTATTGTTTCAATCTTTGATGTTAGCCAGAAGTGCTCTTTGCAGCACTTACAATGTGCCCAGTACTGACTCCTTCTGCAATTCACATGGAGTTACATGTATCAGTAACATATCTAAATACGATTGTCAATTCCTTTTTATAAGACCCATTGTTCCTATTACTGTGGGAACTGCCTGGGTATCCGTCTTCCAAATTGCCCTCACTTCTGCCTGCAAATCCTGGTATTTTATGACTTTTTCTCTCTATATATATATATATATATATATGTAAAATACTGTAGCCACTAGGAGTAGCAGTTTCAATGATCAATGCTACTTTTTGCTTCTTTTCATGGGCTACTATATCTGGTTTTCTAGCATCTATTTTTTGAATTGTTGGTAATGGGTGATCCCATGTGATATAAACTTGATCATTCTCTATAATGCTTTGTAGATCATGTTTCCAATGTTTTTCAGCTACTTCAGTATTATAATGTTAGCACAATCCCCAATGCAACAGTCTTGCCACATTATAATGTACGGCACTATGTAAGCCGGTTGATGATGACAGAGAAGGATCAACACTGCCTTAAGTCAAAGTGAAAGTTCCCCAGTGGAAACATAGCAGTTATCTCATCTCATTTGTACAGATCAGAGCGGAAGACATCACTTAAAGTGCCTTTATTCTCCCTAGACAGAACACAAGAAGGACTTTCTAGGTCCTTGATTCTCATGCAGATAATCCAAGCACTGACTGTAGGTTTAGACTGATGCCAGTCTCGCCGATGTGGCAAGAAAGAAGTGTTAAGAAGATGAGAAACTGCTGTGCTGTACTTGAACTGATGCTGTAACTAATGCAAAACACAATGAGGAAACAAAGAATGTACTTAGATTTCATGAAATGTGAAATAGAAAGAACCTGCATTTCTATTTTTGCAGTATTTAACTTTTTTTTTTTCAATGAACTCAGCTTATTTTCATAAGACTATAACCCATTATTATGATAGTCAATGACAAAAGAGCTTCTGCATCACTGTACATTTCTAAATGATGTACAAAATAAGGTTTTCCCCCATACAATCATAATATTTAGATACAATACTTTGAATACATATGTAGGGGATATGCACAAACACTAGACTTTGACATTCATTTTACAAGAATAATGCAATTTGTTGTTAACTTGTTTTGCCCTATGTGATATCAAACCTGAAGGGAAATAAACGAAATAAAAATTTGTTAAAATTATTGTCCTCTTTTTTATATTTCTTTCCAGGTGTTGCTTTAAAATGAGAGATACTTGGAATCAGATAGCAAGTGTATACAAAATAAGTACCATACAATGAAAATAATAAGTTTATGTACTTCTGATAAGTCACATATAAATTGATATGTTGTAATGAACCTCAAATGCTAGTAGCCACCTTCCTGCAGGCTTACCAACAAGTTTTTTTTTTTTTCCCTAAGATGAAAAGGACACATTCTTGCATCATAAATAGGGTGGGGATCTGTCTCACACTCAGTGTGATACCACTCTGTAACCTTTTAAAAACAAAATTAGATACTACGGAAAAGGGGAAAAAAAAGATACTGACATCGGCAACCAGTTGCATCATGTATCATCCTAAAATGATATTCATTCATATTCCTGTGGTTAATTTTAAATGTACTGAAAAAGTATCACGCAGTCAAACATACTGCAAAAAACACTGTTTTTTCATTAATCCCCTAACCCCTCTCTGCCGTAAGAGATTACTGTTATCTGTGGTAAGCAAAGTCTTATACTCTGCACAAAGCTCATATAGATATCTTCCAGGACCCTAGAACAAATAAACACATACACACACACACACACACACACACACACACACACACACACACACTCACACACACACACACACAGCTGAATATACTGCAAGAGTAGTTCTCTACAGAAAAAAAAATCATGACAACCCACAGTAATTTATCACTACTAGCTAATGCAAATGTTAGTTAATGATGACACTGTGAGGCGTCCAGTTCTCCAGTATCAAGAATCCCAAAGGTGAGATAGGGGTATCCCTCAACTTCATCAGAGTGACCAGACTCACTGGCATCTTCAAGATACTTATCCAGACCTCCAGTATTAACTTTAAGAAATGAAAAGGATATTTTTATGGATTTTATTTATTTGTTTGATCTTAAAATAAATTGAGTTATCAATTCATCACCCATAACTCACTCTCTAAAGATCACACTATGGCTGAACCATATGCACACACTACATCAATTCTTGCCATATGAAACTGTTAGGCCATCTCCAATTTCCACTAAATTAAAGAATATACCCCCCCCCCCATTAGAAGCCATCTTCAAATTGAGTTATATGACTCTATTTTTTGTATTATGTTCAACACAATACATAGCAAAGTATCATAATGTAGCTATTTCTTCAAATTTTTTACTTAGTTTTCCATTTGTATTATCTAGGAGTCTCAGCTCAAAATCATTGTCTTTATCATTGATTTCAAACAGCAAATGGAAAATTATCTGTCTGGGTGAATTGTAAATTTGTCAGTAAAAACATCATTGTGTTGGTCACTATGCTGAGAATTTATTTTGAAGATTTGGTCCAACTTTATTATTATATCTGTCAAAGATATAATAATCTTACATTTGCTTCACATACATTTCCTCTCAACTTTAATAATTTTTCACAGTATTTTATACCCAGTTGCATGATACACCACCAGTGACATCCATAAATAGTTGTGCTATCACCGGGCACAGGAAAGAAATTCTGCAAGATAAACTATATCATTATTCAAAGAATCTCACTTGTTTTCAAATTCTAAACAAACAACGATATGCTTTCAATTTCTTCTATTGTTTTATACAGAAAAGCTACAAGTACTTAAAGGTCAAGTGCAAAGTTTTTTTTACCATTTTTTGTTATAATTATGCATTCATATAAAGTGGGCTTTCTAATTCTAAAATGTATAGATTTTACTTTAGTTACTTCAGTGGATCTATATTTACTGAGTTTATTAAACTAATATTTCTGTTTACTGTATGCTGAGCAACTGTCCAATTACTTCCTGATTCAATGCCATACAGCCTCGCTTTCTGATGATGTGTTAGAGGGAAGCCAAATAATTCTGTAGTGGGTCGGCATGTTTTCTGTAGTCTGCAGCAAACTGCATTACAAAGTAACCAGAATGCAGCACACAATCAGATAATAAACCAATAAATAAACATAACTATATTTAAAAGAAAGGTAACAAAAGTAAGGTGAAACAGGATAAGATTTGTAATAAGGTGTACAGTGCTTGGCATGCATTTTAATAAAACAGATGTAGAAATAATGATGAATCATTGTCAACCAATGAATTTTAGAGAAAAATATTGATGTTTGAATCACCTCAATGACAGACCCACTTTGCATTGCATTTGTATGTTGTACCATAAGGAATTAGTGCTTAAAAAAAAGCATTGAGCATCTGTGAAAAATGAATATGCATCCAGTATAGTAGATAGCTGTTTATTACATTATAGAGAGTGTGTTACATTGATTTTGAATCTGATAATTCCAGAGAGGAGCACTTCATTTTGCCTTCTGTTTAAACTTCTAATCTGTTTCTAATTTTGCCCTGTCCCTTGTAAAGGTTTTGAATTTCTGGTAAATCGCTAAGAATTTCAGTCACCCAATAAAGATAGGCAGACAGAGTTTCGTGCTTCCTATTGTTCAGAAAATGCACATTGATGCGAAATTTGTTGCTTTACTAACCTTTGTTAAACTTTTACGTGAATTATGCCGTGGTGGTACGGCGGTAGCGTTGTTACCTCACAGCAAGAAGTTCTCCCATTCGATTCTCGGCTTGGCTTGGGAGTGCCTTCTGTGTGGAGTCTGCACTCTGTATGTCTTCCCAGCAGTTGGGTAGCATTCGAAAGACATGCATGCGTAAATGGGCATGCCTTCGTTGAAGGTTGGGTGTCGAGCTGGCACTTCAGCGTTTTGTAAAAATCTACTGCCAATCATTAGTGGACCGGAGTTCTGCTGCGGTGACCCCTTACCGAGAAAAAGCCGAAAGACAAACAACAACGTGACATATTTAAAAAACATCCTTGATTTTCTCATTTGTCCTCCTATTATTTTTGGACTTGCCCAGAATTCCTTATCAACGTTTCTGTGATTTAAAAAGCTTGTTTCAGCTACATATTGCACTTATTTTACTGTACTGCGGTGGTGGTGCTGCGGTAGCGTTGTCACCTCACAGCAAGATGTTGTGCCATTCGATTCTCAGCTAGAGCATCTTCTGTGTGGAGACATGCGTGAATGGGCATACCTTCATTGAAGGTTGTGTATCAGGGCTGGTAAACTCGGCACGTAAAAAATCTACTGCCAATCATTAGCGGACCGGAGTTCCGCTGTGGCGACCCCTAACCGGGAAAAGCCAAAAGACACAAACAAACATTGCACTTATTTTACTGCCTGCACTTTAACAAAGTCATTTTTGTGTTTAAATTACCTGTTTAATTGTTATAGGCTACACACTCAAGTGTGATAACCATTTCTGTGCATTTAAAGTGATTTTTTTTATTGTATCTGCTTTATTTACTGAAAAAAAGAAAAAATATATATACTTGTTTTCCCGCCTTTCTATGCTAGTAAAGTCCAATTTTCAGGTTAGGGCTGTGTTACAAGTTTCTGTGTTTGCCCATACCTTACTTGGATATTAGGAAGTTTCTCTGTTCACCTGTGAGAGAGGGGAGCTTTGAACAGCCTATCTGTCTCTGGCAGAGTGGTTTCAGCCCATAAATTAGTAGTTTATTGGCCATTTTGGGCTAATTTCTAGCTCTTTCATTTCCCTGCTATAAAACCCACATTTGCAAGGTTTTGTGCTTGTATACAGCTCAGCAAGCTCCTGCCTGGTGCCCTGCAGAGTTCTACAGCAGCAGAGAGACAAAAGAGAGACTTTGAAGTGATTAAGTATCATTCTTCTGCATTTTCTTGCTGCCTTTAGCTAATTCCGCCTAAAATGCTGATTATTTAGAGTTTCTGTGATTTAAAAAGCTTGTTTCAGCTACATATTGTACTTATTTTACTGCCTGCAATTTAACAAAGTCATTTTTGTGTTTAAATTACCTGTTTAACTGTTGTAGGCTACACACTCAAGTGTGATAGCCATTTCTCTGCATTTAAAGTGTTTTTTTGATTGTATCTGCTTTATTTACTGAAAAAAAGAAAAAAAAAACAAAAAAAAAATAGTTGTTTTCCTGCCTTTCTAAGCTAGTTGTTGTTGTTGTGTCTTTTGGCTTTTCCCGGTTAGAGGTCGCCACAGCAGAACTCCGGTCCGCTAATGATTGGCAGTAGATTTTTACATGCCGAGTTGCCGGCCTGGACGCACAACCTTCAATGAAGGTACACCCATTCACATATGTCTCCACACAGAAGACGCTCTAGCTGAGAGTCGAACAGGACAACATCTTACTGTGAGGTGACACCGCTACCGCAGCACCACCACCGCAGTCCAGTTTTCAGGTTAGTGCTGAATTCAGGGCTGTGTTACAAGTTTCTGTGTTTGCCCATAACTTACTTGGATAAAAGGAAGTTTCTCTGTTCACCTGTGAGAGAGGGGAGGTTTGAGCAGCCTATCTGTTCCTGGAGGAGTGGTTTCAGCCCAGAAATTAGTAGTTTATTGGCCATTTTGGGCAAATTTCTATCTCTTTCATTTTCCTGCTATAAAACTCACATTAGCTTGGTTTTGCACACCAGGCAGCACCGGTTAGCCAGGGTATAACTATTCCTGGCTCCACAAAGTCTACTCTTTAATTTTTTACATTGGAACTAGACAAACTTACAACTTAAGCACTCAAACCATTCACTTCTCAGCCCAGCACTTGTTCAAAACTCATAGCAAGCACTAATAAACCTTAGCACTAGACCCCCCTATACTGTAGAGAAGGACAAGGTTCTCTATTCTACCTTGCCAGCCAATCAGTAAAACCGCTCACTGTACCCGTCCAGGTATGTCCAAAGGGCAGTTTCAGGTGTACTCTCTGGTCCAACTGGTGAATCTGGGCATTTTGAGGCAATGTTACAACTGCCTCATGTACAAAGACAACCCTATCCTCCTACCACCAAACATTAATACATGTGAGAGATGCAATTATACAGCCAAACTGGAGGCTAAGCTCTCTCAACCCAAGACTGGACCAGACAGTCAAGAGGAGAAGGGAATTACTTGCATCACACCACCAGTCTCACATGGAACTATAAAATCAGCACCGGAAAAAACACACATAAATACACGAAAACATACTCGGAGGCTCTAAATAAAAATCTGCAAAAGCAACAGAGACCTCCATAGCAGCCATCCAAGCAACCTCCACCCCCAACACAAACCACGAAACACATACTTCACAAAACCAGTGTGCCACACAATTACAGCCATTAAGGCAAAATAACACACCCAACACACTAGTAATAGGTGACTCTATAGTCAGGCACACCGACGTCCCACTCACTAGGTTGAAGAAAGAGAAGGTTACTGTTAGCTGCCTGTTGGGTGCCAGGATCCGCCACATAACACAAGCACTCAGGTCACTCCAGAACATGTACAAATATGACTCTGTCATTGTCCATGTTGGTGTGAATGACCTGAGCTGTACCTCCCTGGACTACATGGAAAGAGACATGGAAGAGCTCTTTGATCATGTAGCCCAGGCTGGTATGATAATGTCCCTGAGTAGCATTCTGCCCTCACCAAGAATGATACCACAGTATAAAGAAAAAATTATCAATTTCAACAATTGGCTAAGCTTCTGGTGTCATTCAAAGGGGATCCAGTGTCTGTCAGCCTGGGATGACATGCTCGATAAGCCACGCTGCTTCACTAGAGATGGCTTGCACATGTCACCCATAGGCTTTTGAATACTGGCCATGGCTCTTGCCACCCCCATAGTGCCTTTTTAAGGCAAGGCTCAAAAGACAAACCCACCACCATAAATAGCACAGGTAACAGAAACCTGAGGGTAATGCTACTCAATGCCAGAAGTCTAAACCTCACAATGCACACACTCGAGGCACTCCTCAGTATGGAGAAAATTGATATATGTGCAGTAACAGAAAACTGGTTTAAGGCTCCAGAGGGCACCCCAGCACTACCAGGCTACAACTCATACCATACATTTCGGCCACAAAACCCAGACCAAAATACAAAAGGTGGGGGCGTATCCATATTCATCAAGGATATCCACACCTCCAGGTTAGTGGCACTTCAGAGATCATCCACGTGCAACTAACAATGGGCCGAACTGCAATTCAAATTGTAGCTTGCTACAGATCACCCACCATGTCCCAGGACCCCCATTCTGCATTTCTGGAAACACTGGGAAACAAAGGTTCTACCAGACACCTTGATATTGGGTGATTTCAATTACCCAAACATTAACTGGGAGAACTACATAAGTACTTACTTCCTTGCCCAACATTTCCTAGAATTTATAAACTCAAATGCCCTGGATCAACTGGTCAACACCCCCACCAGAGGTGACAACATGTTGGACCTGGTCATCACCAACATGGGCGACCGGTGTTCCACACCGGAGATCAACCCCTCGCTGGTTAGATCTGACCATAAACTAATCACTCTGGATATCCACATTCCACCCCAACCCCCCGGTCAAAGAAACCACTGTGAAAAACTTTTCAAAAGCAAACTTCACGTTACTTAAGACCAAGGTGGAAAGTTTCAAATCTCCCATGCTAAAGGATAACGCTGCCCAAGCTGTAAAATCCTTTAGTAATGCACTCTACGTGCACCTACAAGAATGCATGGATCAAGCCAGCCCAAGCAAAACCAAGACTCACTCCTCCAAGAAAAGGAAACCAGTCTGGTGGACCCCTGCCATAAATAAGCTGTACAATAGAAGGAGGAAACTAGTGCAGAAAAGAGTAAAATCCCAAGAAGGGAAGACATCCCTGATCAGTGTCAGCAAGAAACTACGATTCCTCATAAAATCTTCAAAGGCTAGCTTCAAAAGAAAAATTGCCAAGGACTCCAAAGATAACCACAAGGCATTCTTTAGCTATGTCAAGAATCTAAGTGGCAATTCTCAGATCTGATCGGAGTTACTGCAGAATGGCACAAAATACACTGAACCGACCGATATCGCCAACATCCTGGCAGACAGATTCATTGCAAACTTCACCCCCCTCTCACCCACAAAAGGGCCCATAACCATACCAGAAGAATGTAGTGACCCTGAAATCACAGACACTCAGGTTAAAACAGCCCTCTCCAAAGCCAAAAACACAGCATCAATGGGACCAGACGGTGTCCCAGGCTGTGTCCTACATGAGCTCAAAGATGAACTAACCCCTCACCTAAACACACTGTTTAAACTCAGCCTCTCCACAGGCTATGTGCCCATAAGCCTGACTAGCTTGGTCTGCAAGGCTATGGAGCGCATCATCATGCATCTCATTAACAGAGACATTGGGAACCTCCAAACACTGGACCCTACCCAGTTCAGCTTTGTTAAGGGCAGAACATGCCTCCTAAACCTGGCAGACTTCTTTGAGACAGTTACCAAGGCTATAGATGAGGGAAAGGTGGTCCACACAGCCTACCTAGACCTTGCAAAGGCCTTCGACACCTTTCCCCATTCTGGTATTATAGACAAGCTCATCAACCTGAACATAAACCCCTACATCACGAGATGGGTTGCCAACTGGCTCACGGACAGAGCCCACATGGTAAGAGTTGTGGGAGGTAGGTCTGACTCTAAACCGGTTACAAGTGGCATTCCCCAAGGCTCAGTCCTAGGACCCCTCCTGTTTGGCATATACTTCTCAGAGGTACAGGCAAGCACAGGAGGACTATGGCTGACCAAGTTCGCAGATGAATGCAAACTAGGGGCTATAATTTACTCTCCGGCTGACACAGACATCCTCCAAAAGGGTCTCACTGAGACAGATACCTGGTGTCAAAACCATAGCCTCAAGCTAAATGCCAAAAAGTGCATAGTCATCCCCTTTGGAAAAAACAAAGTACCCACAAACTACCACATAGGTAGTAGCCCCCTAAATACGGAAGATATAATAAGGGATATGGGGACTCAAGTAGACAGTAATCTCTCCTTTGATAATCACATTGCCAAAGTGGTTAGAAAATCCTTCTATGTGGCCCACCTAATCACAAAAGGGTTTGTATCCAGATCAAAAGAGGTCATTGTGCCCCTCTACACATCACTCATCAGACCCATCATAGAGTGCAACGCCCCATTTGGGATGTACCTTACAAGACACCTGCAACAGCTGGAAAGACCACAGAAGTACCTTACCAAGAGGATCACTGGCCTCAAACAGATGCCCTATGCAGCTCGACTGAAGAAACACCAGCTGTACTCGGTTGCATACCGCCTACTCAGAGGTGATCTCTGCCGGACATACAAGGCCATGTCCAACTCAGAATTGATGGACATGTTTCACCTAAAGAAAACCATATCCCCTCGAGCCACATGCTCTAGGGATCTAAACCTCACAATAACAATAAATAGGATGTGTTGGAGAGATAGATTCCTGTCCCAGAGACTTCCCATGCTCTGGAACAAGATTCCAGTCTACATTAGGCAGAGCTTTTCACTAACAGTCTTCAAGAAAATTCTTGATGAGTGGATGAGAAACAGAATGTTTACCCCGGGGATCACTTCAGTGGCTCTGCTGGACAGAGGCACAGAGAACTAATCTAAGGTGGCGGCGAAAGCCAACACATTCCGGCTAGGCTTATAAATGCCTTTGGGCAGATAGCCTAGTACATACCTATGAACCTATGAACCTATAAAGAAGTTAAGAGGTATGCTGCTGTTTGTTTGTTTCATAGTGCTATGTATTTTTACCACCTTTCAAAGCTATTAATACATTTCACTCTCCTATAATTTATTTTTCTTTTCTTTCTTTCTTACTTTTTTTTCTGTAATGGTTATTCTAGGCAAATCCTGAATGTATATCTTTTCTTCCTAAAAGTGATCAATCAATCCACTGGTAGACAATGATTTACTAATTTTACTTCTGTTTTATTACACTGTTTGTCAAGCACTATATACCTTATTAAGAATCTTATGTTCCCATTTTACTTTTTGTTACCTTCCATTTGAATATAAATGCATTTATTTATTGATTTAATCTCTGTTTGACTAACTGATTGTGCTATATTCTAGTTACTTTGTAATAAAATCTGTTGCAGTCTACAGAAGACATACCAACCCAATGCCAACAGTTTCTCCCCACTAATTTATTTATTTATAGACATTTGATTACCGGGAAAGTCTGACTGTATAGAAGCCCATTTTTCGTGGAGGCCTGGGGAGAAATGCTCCAAATTAATACAAAACATTTTAAGAAAAATAATTATACAATCTTCAAAAATAAAGCAAAAACATCTGTAGTTTAAAAAATTATAACAAATTAGACATAATATAAGAGCTTTGGTTAAGAATCGATTCAAGGTATATGACAATCATTTAATATTTACAGAAATTTTATAGAGTTTGTAGACAAATTAAAGGTAAGTCAGTCTAATACAAACAAGAATTGCAATATGAAAAGAGGGAAAACAGGCTAATGGTATAGTTAGAAAGAAAGTCAGGGAAGAGAATTAGATAGCAGTAAGGAAATAAGTGAAAAATGGAGAGTAAAAAGGTATAAGGAATGAAAAGGTACTTGTTCAAATTTAGGGATATAGTTTATCCTGGTTGTGAGCAAGAACAGTGTCAGATTTTTGCTAGGATGTCTTTCAGAGTGATTTTGAAAGATTGGAGGTAGGGTACAGATCTGATGGATACATGTAAGGAGTTCCAGGCCTTAGCAACCATGGACAAGTACAGGCAATGCCCAGTAGATTTGTTAGGTCTGTAGATAGACAGGAGTTTTGGTCACTTGATCGCAATGACCAACCAGGAACATAGTTGTATAGAATGTTTTCTAGTGCTGGACGGGCAGACAGGTCCTGGATAATTTTATAGATGTTAAGAAGTTGTGCATATGTTAGTTGATGTGACAGTTCTAACAAATTTAGGCTTTTCAGTGGTATACAGTGATGGGATCTGAAAGGCTATGTGCTGCAAATTTAGCATCTTTGTTATAACATTGTTCAAGTCTTAATTTTTGTAAAGCCTAGAGATTAATAAGGATGTGCGTGCCATAACTAAGAGTGAGGATGAGATAACTATTAACAAATATAGTTTAAGTTGAATCAGTGAGAACATTTTTGGCTCCATAAAGTATCCGTAGTTTTTGATGAGCTTTTCTTATGCAATTTTTATATGCACATCAAATGTTAGATTATCAACCACTATCACCCCTAATAGTTTGCTATAAGATGTGACTTGAATGGTTGTATTATCAAGAGAGATGACTTTAAATTTTGTTTTTTCATGAGAGAGGGATTTGGGTAAAAAAAAACATAGTAGTTCTTGCTTGTTTGGGTTAAGTATGGGTTGTGAGTTACAAAGCCATGTGTCAGTGCCTGTTAAAGCTTCCTGAGTAATGTTTTGAAGGTATATCATGTTGTTAGATGTGCAAATGAGACTGGAATCATCTGTGTATTTTATTAGGGTGGTCTGTTGTGCGGATGTATAGAGAGCATTGGTGAAAATGTTAAAGAGGAGGGAACCAGGGAAAGAGCCTTGTGGTACACAGTTGGTGACTGGGAGGTTAGGAGGGAGCATGTGATGCCATTTTACTGACTGATACCTATTATACAGGTAGCTTTTGAAAAACAGAGGTGTGGACTGAGAGAGACCTAGTGTGGGCCTTTGAAGCAGGAGTATGCTGTGACAAACTGTGCTGAAAGCTTTAGACAAGTCTAGAAATAAGGAAGAGACTAGTTTGCCGTTATCTCTAGCGTTATTGACAATATCTATATAAGCTAGAAGGACGGTGCTAGTCCTATGAGATTGGCCGATTCCATGTTGTGTAGGGGATAGGATGTCTTCCTGCAGGAGATAGTCTAGCAACTGTTTTTTGAATACATTTTTCAAGTATTTTAGTAAGGGGAGATAAGATTGCTATAGGTCTAAAGGTTTTAATGTCTGTTGAATTTCCTCCTTTGTGCAGGGTGAAAATGTGTGATTTTTTCCAGAGAGGGGGAGTGTGGGATTCCTGGACTGACCTATTTATAAGGAGTGAGACAGGATCGGCAATGCTATTGGCTGCTATTTTTTGGCACTCGCTTGGATGGTCATTAGCTGAAAAACGGCATGGTTTAAGTTTATTTAAGAGTAGTTTTATATAAGATGTGGGCACAAGTTTGGAGGTAAAAGTGGATGTAGTGATACATGGCTGTTGGGCAGAGAATGTATTAGATGTTGAGGAATCCTTAGTTAGAGGTGCTATACTATCTATAAAATAAGAGTTGAACTGTATTACAGTTTTGAGTGGTGAATTATCTGGAGAGAAGTTTAGATCGAATTTTTGACCAGGATGTATGATTTTTTTAATGGATGTCCAAAATTGTTTAGGGTTGTGTTTACTATTATTCTGAAAGTTATTATAGTATAGTGTTTTTGTCTTCATTTATTTGCTTTTTAGTCAGATTGTGAATCATTCTGATTCTAATACATCATAGGAAGGTGGGACTGGATGGCATGGAATCAGGAAGTAATAGAACAGTTGCTCAGTATACAGTAAACAGAAACGCCGGTTTATTAAACTTAATAAATATAGCTCCACTGAAGTAACTAAAGTAGAAACACATTTTAGGATAAGAAAGCCTACTTTACAAGTAAAGGATATAATTATAAAAAATAAATAGTAAAAAAAATTGCCCTTTTTTGAAAAAGTGGCTGTGAGCAGGTGTGTTATGAGGTACCAGCATGAAAGCACCTGAAGTCCAGTTTAATACTGTATAAAAGTGGTTCAAAAACAGTGTTTTTCTGCAGGATTTACAAAAAAAAATGATTTTGCTTCTAAGATTTCAAAACGTTTTCTATTTTTTAGTTTTTTTTTTTTTTTTTCTGGAACACAGTTACCCAAATCATGACTGTCTTTTGAAATGACAGATGGGTACTACGCTATTTTATGTAGGTCCATTATAAATAGTAACATTCAAAACAGCTCTTAAACTGATGAATGCTGACAATAAAATTACCTGGAGGGAGCTAACTTTACCATTAAAGTGATACAGACCACTAAGCAGTCCCCTAAGATAAGTGCTATGTTTTTAGAAAAAATGGTTTACACATCTTGGAGTAAGGACAGAAGACCTACTTTCATGAATATATACTTGTGTTTTTTTTTCTTTACCATTCAATTGTTTTGAGATTAAGCTTACAAAACACCAGTTGCTCTTGAAAACATCATGAACATCGTATACATTATGTATGAATTTCAACCAAAGGTTCAAAGTGAAATGAAAATGCAAGTTTAGGTGTTTAGGTAGAAAAAAATATTTATATAAACAATATACTATTCAAGATATTATTCTCTTCTTTTGATACTTAAAAGTTACTTTACAAGAATAATGGATATTTGTATTTATTATTCAGTAATATGCTCTGGGTAGGTAGTGTCTACAGATACTGTGGCACATACCTCTCAACCTGCAGGCATTAAAAATCTGGACAAAGGTTCTTGAAAAGTAGGTACAACCAGCAAAATATTTAGGCACCCAGTTAGTATAAAATCTGCATACCTAATAGAAATAGTTAATTTGTTAACAGGGGAAGAGCACTGATCCAAAGCAACCCTTTTAAGACTCAGCCTAGGAGCTCTGTCTGGTCAAGTGTATTGCTCAGAGAAAAACAATTAGCAAATGGAGCCTTGTAAATTCTACTTCCATTAGGAATATGGGATACCACAAGTCTGAAAATATGAAAGTGACAAAACAACAGAAAATATAAACATATTTTACTGTCAAAGATGACAGCTAAGGTGTCCTGCAGTGGAAATATAAATCACTGATTGTCACATGGTGTACATATTTTCACATTTACATTTATAACTGAAAAGCTACATGTTATTGATGGATGGATATACTGAACAGATTCAAAGACACAATTTAGCTATAATATGGTCCAGATGCAAAATGATATGCACAAATTTCATGTATATAAAATTCAGAATCTATGCATTCAGTCATACTCCTTTTATCTGGTTCAGTGTTGTGGGTAAGATGGAGTCTATCCCAGCACTCAATGTGCAGAGAAGCACTGCTGGATGACATGCTGCACCAGTGCTGAACATATGTGCAAGGCAGAATTATGTCAAGCAGTTATTTAATCAACAGGTTTTTGCTTATCAAAAAAGCTGCCAGTAACTTGTGCAAGCTCACTATAATACCAAGGCTGAGGAACATGCTTAATGGAATATTTAATGTCCTCATTGGTATGATTCAATCATAAATTGGTCTCCTTTGAAACAAATGTAATGGTAGAACCCCATCATACCCTAAAACCCTAAAGAATTTTTCCAAGGCAGATTACCTAATATTAAGTGATAGCATAGGTGATTTTAAAGCTTCCCCTAATCCCAGAATACAGATGCCTATGCAGAAGTATACATAAATGCCATGTACAACCACATAAACAGCTGCATATAAATGGCAGTGCCTGTCTGACCAAACTAAACCCAGGTCTAGCCAGAAAAATAAGCCACAGTGGAGGACTCCTTGCATAAATAGACTAAACAACATAAGGAACACATTTCTGTCTAGAAGTAAGTGGGGGTGCACAACAGAGAAAAAAAATCCCTCATTAATCTCAACAGGTAAATCAGGGAACTAGATGAGTCTTCAAAAGCTAAATAGAAGACAAAAATAGCCTCCCAAGCAAAGGATAACCACAAAGCATTTTTTAGTTATGTCCAAAATCTTAAAGGAAACACTCAACAATGTGTTGAGTTGGCTGTAGAGGGCACTACCTATAGTCAGCCAGAAGAAATTGCAAACCTGCAAACCTGCTGACCATATTTCTCAACCTCTTAGCTCAAGAAATCTGTACAAAGCCCAACATAATGGGGGGGGGGGCAAAGCCCCCAAAATAGACACAGATTTAAACTCTTGTTCTTGCAAACTGAGAAAGTAGCTTGAATAACAGGGTTTGTGTTAAAATGCATTTTCTAAAGTATACGAAGTCTGAAATTCAAATACATGGCATTATTTAGTGATTTCATTCCTCAACTCATCCCAGTGATTTGCCAGAAAAAAAACATACATTTTATGAGGAACAGATCAAAATTTTGAGACAAAAATCTGGACATTCTGCGATAATCTGGAAAGTTGACAAGTATGCTGCTGGCTGATAAATTCATTTCAAATTTTACCCTTATCACCTCTGGTCACTCCACATGAAATGCCCCCTACCATTTTTTTGCCTGTTATCACAAAAGAGGAGGTTGTCACTGCGCTCTCTAAAGTTAGAAACATGGCATCAATGGGCCCTGACAGAATCTCAGGGTGCCTATTAAATAGCTTGAAACATGATCTAGCAGACCCACTCAGATCTCTATTTAACCACAGTCTCCAGACAGGCTTAGTCCCAGTAGAGTGGAGGACAGCAACAGTCATCCCTCTACACAATGGGGGACCATCAACTGACTCAAGAAACTACCGATCCATAAGTCTGACTAAACTCATATGCAGGCCTATGGAAAGCATAATCATGGGTCTGATTAACAACAACGTAGGAAATCTCCAGACTCTAAATCCAACCCAGTTCAGCTTTGTCAAGGACAAGTCCTGCCTGCTCAGTCTGGTGGACTTCTTTGAGAAGGTCATCAAGGCCATGGATAAGGGCAAGAAAATGCAAACTGCCTAGCTTGACCTGGCCAAGGCATTTGACACAATTCATCACTTGGGTATTATAGACAAACTCAAAAAATTGTGCACAAACCTCTACATCATCAGATGGATAGCCAGATGGCTCATGGATTGGACACATGTTGTTAGCCTGGGGGAATTCACATCCAGCAATAGGCCAGTGACTAGTGGAGTACCACAAGGATCAGTGCTGGGCCTCCTCCTGCTTGGAATATACTTCTCAGATGTCAAGGCAAATGTAGATGGCTTTTGGCTGACCACGTTTGCTGATGACTGCAAGCTAGCAGCAGTCATTGACTCCCCAAGTGATGTTAATATCCTCAGAAAGGTCTGATGCTGACTAATGATTGGTGCCAGAGCCATAACCTCAAAGTAAATGCAAAGACATGCATGATATTACCCTTTGGGAAATCAAATATCCCCTGCAAATTACAACACTGACAGCACCCCCAAGGGTGGATCTAATGGTGAGAGATCTAGGTACTCAGGTAGTAATCTGAAATTTGACCATCATGTGTCCACGGTGATGAGGAAATACTTCTGTGTGGCTCAGCTTATAAGTTAGGACATGGCATCCAGATCTAAGGATGCTATAGTACCACTGTACTTTGGACCAGTAATCAAGTACAATGCACCCTTTGGCATGTATCTTGACAGGCACCTGCAACAGCTGGAACATTCACATAGGTTTCTCACCAAAAAAATATAGGATATAACCAACATGACTGATTAAAAGCCCACTCACTGTCTTCAGTTTCCTACTGATTACTGAAGGGTGATCTATGCCTGACCTACAAAGCAGTCTCTAGTCCAGCCCTGATTGAAATTGTTGCATATTTGCATAACTAACTGCATAAGGGTTGCTCACTTCAAATATCTAAACCTGATCTCTGATATAAATAGATCATGCTGGAGAGATATGTATGTGTCCCAAAGATTGACCCTCCTACTCTGTAATATGTTACCTATTCACTTGAAGCAGAGCCCTTCCCTGACCATCTTCAAGTGCAATATGGACCAATGCATGGGAAATCGCAAATTCGCTCTTGGGGGTGGCACTCATGTGTGTTATGGACAGAGGTAGTCTGTAAAAATAGCCAAAACCACACTTACTGACCCTTATTATCCTTCCCCTAGGGACAGAAAATTGGGTAAAATCTGAATAAAACTGGCTAGGTTTTTAAGGGCTCTTGAGGTGTCAGCCTAGTAATCTACTACGAACCCATGAACCTATGCATAATAAAATTACTTACAGGCATCTTTTAATTACCTAAGCATATGTGAAATTAAGTTCTTGAATTATCTTATATTTCGAAGTCAGCAGAATCAATATTTAAAAATTGTCCTTGATTTCCAGAATTTGCCCTTGATTATTGTTAACTTTGATAATGAGTTTGGAGGTGAGTGGTTAGGAGAAGCACTCTTAAGGTCCATTTATGGTGTCCAGTGCTTTTCTAACTAACTAACTGGTATATAATGTGGTATCTCTACCCCCCCCCACCCCTCTCACGTGTGGTAATGGTATACCTCGTAGAGTTTGCTTCTTTATCACTCTGTTATACATTTACCTCAGAGATAGTTTCAGCCTTTTGTTGAAGTGTGATATGCCTATTGTTTAACAGTGGTTATGGAAACATTTCAAGCTACATATATCACATCTTAAACACTTTCATATTGGCTTCTGACTGAATTATAATGAACAAAAGCATAGTTCACTTCTATCTTTTATAAATCAGAGCTTAAAATGGAATCATACTGTCACATCAACAAGAAAAGCACTACACTTACAGTGGATATAAAAAGTGTACACACTCCTGTTAAAATGCCAGGTTTCTGTGATATAAAAAATGAGACCACAATAAATAATTTCAAAACGTTTCCCACCTTTAATGTGAGCTCTAACCTGTACAATTCAATTGAAAAACAAACAAATCTGTTAGGGGGAAAAATATAAAAAATAAAAAATGTACAATATGCTGGTTGCATAAGATTGCACATCCTTAAACTAATACTTTGCTGTGTGTGCACATCCTTAAATTAATACTTTGTTGAAGCACCTTTTGATTTAATTATAGCATTCAGTCTTCTTGGGTATACACTTGCCATCAATTAAAGAGACTTTGATTAACCCCAGATAAAGTTAAGTTGTTCTAGTAGGATTTTTCTAAAATGTACTCAGTTGCCTGCTGCAGCAAATGCCATGATTCGCAGAGAGCTTGCAAAGCATCAAAGGGATCTCATTGTTGAAAGATCTCAGTCAGGAGAAGGGTACAAAAAAATTTCCACAGCATTGGATATACCATGGAACACAGTGAAGACAGTCATCAAAAAGTGGAGAAAATATAGGACAACAGTGACATTGTAAAGAACTGGACACCCCTCCAAAATTGATGAAAAGACAAGATGAAAACTGGTCAGGGAGGCTGCCAAGAGACCTACAGCAATACTGAAGGAGCTGCAGGAATTTATGGCAAGTACTGGTTGTGTACTACATGTGGCAACAATCTCCCGTATTCTCCATATGTCTGGACTATGGGGTAGAGTTGAAAGACGGAAGACTTTTCTTACACAGAAAAACATCCAGGCCTGGCTAAAATTTGCAAAACAATGCATCAAATCTCCCCAAAGCATGTGAGAAATTGTTTTATGGTCTGATGAGACCAAGGTCGAACTTTTTGGCAAGAATTCCAAAAGGTCCATTTGGTGCAAAAACAGCACTTCACATCACCAAAAGAACACCATCCCCACTGTGAAGGATGGTAGTGGCAGTATCACGCTTTTGGGTTGCTTTTCTTCAGCTGGAACTAGGGCTTTAGTCAAGGTGGAGGGAATTATGAACAGTTCCAAATTCCAGTCACTTTTGGCCCAAAACCTTCAGACATCTGCTAGAAAGTTGAAGATGAAGAGGAATTTCACCTTTCAACATGACAATGACACCAATCATACATCCAAATCAACAAAAGAATGGCTTCACCAGTAGAAAATTAAAGTTTTAGAATGGCTCAGCCAGAGCTCAGACCTAAATCCAATAGAAAATCTGTGGGGTGACCTGAAAAGGGCTGTGCACAAGAGATCTCATTGCAATTTGACAGATTTCAAGTGCTTTTACAAGGAAGAGTGGGTAAATATTGCCAAGTCAAGATGTGCCATGCTGATAGACTCCTACCCAAGAAGACTTTTTCTTCTTTTGGCTTTTCCCAGTTAGGGTTCACCACAGTGGATCACTATTCTGCTCATGATTGGTAATAGAGTTTTACGGTGTCATGTTGCCAGCCCAGTACCCAACCTTCCACAGAAGGCACACACATGCATGCACTCATACCTAGGGCCAATTTAGAGTGTCCAATCCACCTACAGAATGTCTTTGGAATGTGGGAGGAAACAGGACCACCCAGAGGAAACCCACATGACCACAGGGAGAACATACAGACTCCGCACAGAAGGCACCCCAGCCGAGGATTGAACCGGAGAACCTCTTGCTGTGAGGTGACAACATTAACCACTGCACCACCGTGGCTGCCCCCTACCCAAGAAGACTGAATGTTGTAATTAAATCAAAAGGTGCTTCAATAATGTATTAGTTTAAGGATGTGCACACACAACAAAGTATTAGTTTAAGGGTGTGCACACATATGCAACCAGCGTATTGTATATTTTTTATTTTTTATATTTTTTCCCCGAACAGATTTGTTTGCTTTTCAATTGAATTATACAGGTTATAGGTCACATTAAAGGTGGGAAAAGATTTGAAATGATTTATTGTGGTCTCATTTTTATATCATAAAACCTTTCATTTTAACAGAGGTGTGTGTACTTTTTATATCCACTGTATAAAAGAATGCAAGTTGACTTTAGTCAGCAAGTTCAGTAAAAATGGAGATATTTACTTCTTCCTTACTTATAACTGAAAAACAGAAAGCACGTTGGAAATGATAAGGTTTTAGCATTTTGCACCATTATGACCCTCCTGCCAAACACAGAATGTTAAGGATTTATAATGCCACAGTTTTATAAGCATGATGATTGAGGGAGTCATAAAATAGAGACGGTCTGTAACAGTGATGCCAGGTAGTAGCAATTATGAAATCAAGTTGCTTCATTCAGTTTGTTGCACTAGTATAATAGTGTCAGGGACAAATAAATACAAAGGAACTTGAGTCACTGTAGTTGGTGTGATACACCACTAATGCACCAATTATGCATGCTTACTTTGTGCAACAGTTAGTGATTTATTAGCTGCTATTGGGTTTTATTAATGTGTGCACAAAAGTAATGTTGCAGGCAAATAAAAATTTTAAAGACTTAAAACGTAATCATTGAGAATATCCAAATCCAGTCACTGATTAATAAAGGCAATTACTTATTTCTTTATGAAGATGGCTACTTGGAGACATTGACTTATTCTCTGAACAAGCTTCATAGTTTGACTGTACACAAATCATGAAGCTTCAAGTGCAATTTTAACTATAATTTTCACTGATACTGATAGTACAGCTTTAATGTTCATAATATTAATACATTATGATGCAGTGGATTAAAAAGATGATATACTTTAAATGTATTCTGCAATGCTTTGCCATAACAGCTGAGAAACATTTTGTTGACTGAGTGAATGGCTGACTCATTTATACATATATAAATGTCCAGTTAAAACAAAAAAAAAAGACATATTTATTTAGATTTATTTTTGTGGATAGCCTGCTACAAAACTGAACTCCATTATACCAAGGATGATCAACCTTTCTATGAAGTCAGGAATTACTGGGACCACTAAAAACAGTTTCAGTATCTGACTGGTAGCATTTTCAAATACAAATGTCCATGCTGTTATACCAAGAAGGTCTCCTCCTTCTTTGTACTCAATAATATTGCAAATCACTGAATAATGTCTGAGTAGCTCCCAGGAAATCTTTTCCTATAAAACTACACTGCATTACATGAAGAGGGTGTTCTCCATCTTTGCATATGGAATAAATGGGAGCAATGAACAAGTTACACCTAACCCCTACAGTTCATGCACACAGCTTTAGATTTTGAAATCTGTCCTACTCTTTTGCAACTTTGCCTTGCTCAACTTATTTTTTTAATTTGGGGCTGGCATGCTCCCCATTCTGGTCTCTGCTTAAGCAACCATCTTTCTTCCAAGCTGCAAAGGTCCCCATTTCTTACTGTAGTCATATGCTGAGTCTCTACAAACTGTTGAGTAATCTAAGATAGATGTTACTCCTTCAAGCAGGCTAGCCTCAGAAAATGTCTTATCTGATACTAAACATGAAAACAAGCCAAAACTTTCTGGTCATCACAAAATAAACTACTCCACCCTGATACCACAACTCCCTTTTCAAAAACAGACAATACGACAGACTCTGTCCCCACACAGTTTAATTCCTAATTTGTACAATCAATATCAACTGTCTTAGACACTAATACATCTTGTGATGAAATGAAATATTACCAGCACAGCTATCTGGAATTTTGTAAATAATTATATGTCATTTGTGAATACTGACATGCTCTATACAAGATGCTTGTGTTACAAATGTAGATCTGCATGTTATGTGTATATCAGTCTGGTCTGTACAGACATGTGTGTTAAAGAAGTATTTTATAAAGTGCTTGTGATTAAAATGGATCCACAGTGTGCCCTGCTGAAAGAGAACAGAAATGTACATACACTGTTGTGACTGCTTAGATGTATATATTTTAACAGTGAAACTGGAATACAGGAGGTTAAATTCAGAACAATAGCTGAAATTAAATTACTTTATGGCAGCTAGAGAGAGAATGTCTATACTAGGGAGCTCTCTGTATTTTCTTTAAGGTGAAATAATTACTAGTTTTGAATGTGTAGGAATGTAATTGTTTTATGACTTCCAGCATCTGCCAAAGATCTGAGGTATATGTATTTCCACAGGTAGATGCTAAATACTGCTAGCTTCCAGCAGTACGGTATATTAATTCTCTTAAATTCAGTCAGGAATATAGGGAAGCATAGTTTAGATGTTTTTCTTAATTTATTTGAGACTGTCCTGCAAAGTTGTTTTAAAATGTTCCTGTGGTTTTGAACGCGGAGTATTTTCTTGTTCTTTTATTATTTATTATTAAATATATTTAAACTTTTCATTATGGCTGATCTTTGTGAGATATATTTAGGTTTTAAGAGTACTAGCATATTTATTTGGTGATACTGTGGGCCACTCCTGTAATCCTCGGTGGTGGTATTGCGGTAGCGTAGTCGCCTCACAGTAAGACGCTGTCCGGTTCAATTCTCAGCTAGAGCGTCTTCTGCGTGGAGACATGTGTGAATGGGCATATCTTCATTGAAGGTTGTGCATCAGGGCTGGTAACTCGGCACGTAAAAATCAACTACCAATCATTAGTGGACCGGAGTTCTGCTGTGGCGACCCCTAACCTGGAAAAGCCGAAAGACACAACAACAACAACTGTGGGCCACTCCTTATAGCCTTGCTCTTGGTCAAATTATCATTTGCATTAATATTAATATTACAGTGTAAGATTGGGCACCCTTTGTTAAGGGCCTTAAGGTAGTTGATAAGAGTTGGCTGGTGGCAGTTATAACTACCTTATATTCTGGGCAAAAGGGGGCATAGCTAGTAAACCTGTGCCAGCCTTTCCCAGGTGTGTGTGCCTGTATAAATCAAACCTGAAAGAGTGTGTATTAGCTACTTAGGTGGGGACACAAAGCACTGGTTATACAGAGAGAGAGTGCTGGAGGCCTTAGCTTGGCCACTCAGCTGAGATCTCAACTCTATATCTAAGCCAATAAGGAGTCTTACTGGGGATCTGCAGAAAGGTAGAGGAACTAGCTCTGGACTGACTGTGGTCTCTGTGTGCTCTTAAGGGAAATTGTACTTGATGCAGAGAGCTATATCTGTAAATACTGTGTGTGTAGTTGCTATCCTCCCAGTGTATGTCCCCCACTGGTGCCAATAATGAGGACTGAGGCTCCTTTATTACTAGTTCAGTGGTGGGTTGCCACACATCTGACCCCCTCTCTCTACCCCTGTCCAACCAAAACCACCCACAGCTCTTCAGTTGTAGTCCAGTACCCACCTCACTCATAATGAAATTGTACGATAAACTAAAAGCTACTTCCATAGCTATAGCCCAACTACCATCAGACTACCCAAAAAATGCTCCAGAAGTCATAACCTTTCCTGTGTCCATATTAATTAATAGGTCTATAGCAGAATCCCATCACTGTGGAAAAAAATCCTATGTTATACCACTGCACAAAAGTGGCACATCTACAGAGTTTAATAACTATAGACCAATTGTGATTCTCAGTCCCCTCTCCAAAACATTAGAGAAATAAACCCATATGCAGCTGATGCATTTCCTAACCTCAAATACCCTGTTCTCAGAAAAAAACAACAAGGCTTTAGGACCCAGTACAGCACCCACTACTGCTCTACTACATTTTACCAATATCAAACTCTTGAAAAATGCCAAAACTAAACTGAAAAATGAGGTGCTCCAACGAAACCAGGTTCAATAAAAGTGAATGTAACGTACTTTATTTGAACAGAAATAAAACAACGTTTTCGCTTCTGTGACACAGAAGCTTCTTCAGCATGCCAACAATTGGAAGCTCACTTAATTTAAATCTCATTACAAGCATGTGACTGGTTCAACCCATTTCTAATTTAAAGACAAATCCCACGGTTTAAATCAATGAGCTTCACTTTAAAAATAAATGCTTATCAAATGCAAGCTAATAATACACTTGAAATTGTAAAAAGTAACAGTTAAAAATCAATGAAGATAAAATGTAATAAAATTGGTGTATGCAGTGTATAAAATACACCCCATCAAACTAAAACAGCCTACCCGAGCTTGAAGCTATATAAATTCACCAGTTTACCCTTTTATGCTGGTGGTTACACATATTAGAACATAAATTCTAAACTAATAGCTAAAATTGTAGTGATGAACTTGGAAATAACAAGTAAGTGTAAGAGTAAGAAATAATTTATTTATTAATTAAGCCTCAAACAACTAACTAACACCTTTAAAATGCCCCAATAACAATCTATCAAAAAAAGATGTAAGCGATGTGAGCTATCACATACACAATAAAAATTACTGTGGGGCTGAAAACAGATCCCCTCACCTTAAGTAGCTCTTATACTTTAGAATAGAGGCTATATTACAGTTATCATTGAGACCCGGAAAGAGAAAGCATCTAATTGTAGTTGCCACTCTAATTCACGGGTCTCTAATAATAGTGACTGGGGGCCCCCTCTTTTATCACACAGTACTTGGTCGATGCCCATAAATTTGAAGCTGTGACCACAGTTGTTAAGTGTGTGTTTGGCAAGAGCATTATCACTCTTCTGATTCCTGATGGCATATAAGTGTTGGTAAATACGGTCCCTCAAACGACGGTCCGTCTTGCCAACATAGAATGCTTTACAGCATTCGCAGAAGGCTACATAAACAATTGATTTACTGTTGCAGTTGATCTTATGGTTGATGGTAAACTTCCTTTTACCAATAGTAAAGGAATTGCCTACCCGTAGGTGTATGCACCATTTGCAACACCCACAGGTGGCAGTACCCTTATGTTTGATCATAAGGTCTGTTGAATTGTTTCTCTGCAACAAGTCCTTGAGGTTGTAGCCTCTTTTAGAAATGAATGACGGAGTGTTGCCCAACTTATCATGCAGTCCTGTGTTGGTGATGAAATACCAATTCTTGCGTATGATAGAGCATAAAAACCCTGAATGTGTACTGAATGGGGAGATGAAAGCTGTTGAAAAATTGGGTCTACTACGAGGCTCGAACACCTCCGAATTATTAGCAGCATCTAAGGGTAGATTCCCTGGTGACTGTGCAAAATTATCAACCGGCCCTCCCTGTTCTCTAGGTAACAGCAGTGGTAAATAGTAACCACTTCTCCGTTTTGATGAAACTTCACCAATCAAGTCGAAAATGAGGTCCTCAGGATAACCCCGGCCTCCAAACATGTTCGCAAGTAGTGAACATTCATGTTCAAAAGCATCAATGGTACTGCACATGTGTAACCACCAGCATAAAAGGGTAAACTGGTGAATTTATATAGCTTCAAGCTCGGGTAGGCTGTTTTAGTTTGATGGGGTGTATTTTATACACTGCATACACTAATTTTATTACATTTTATCTTCATTGATTTTTAACTGTTACTTTTTACAATTTCAAGTGTATTATTAGCTTGCATTTGATAAGCATTTATTTTTAAAGTGAAGCTCATTGATTTAAACCGTGGGATTTGTCTTTAAATTAGAAATGGGTTGAACCAGTCACATGCTTGTAATGAGATTTAAATTAAGTGAGCTTCCAATTGTTGGCATGCTGAAGAAGCTTCTGTGTCACAGAAGCGAAAACGTTGTTTTATTTCTGTTCAAATAAAGTACGTTACATTCACTTTTATTGAACCTGGTTTCGTTGGAGCACCTCATTTTTCAGTTTAGTTTTGGCGTTTTTCAAGAGTTTAGTATGGCGACTGGCGTTCTTTCGAGTCCTGGTTCTCCCAACATTTTCGGCACTGACAATGCCGTTAATCTCTCTGAGGCTGCCAGCATTCCAGCATTGATGTTAGCGTTGTCTCAGCGCTTGGATACCATCAATTCTCGCTTGGATACCATTGAGAGGATCAGCGCGAGCCAAAGGAGCATTAACGGAATTAATTTCATGGATTCCAACTGTTCCTCATTTAGTAACAGTAATACGGAGATTCCGGCTGGGCAAGTACTTCGTTCCCCGCCTACCAATGTGAGCATTTCATCTGAAGCAGGGACTTCAGTTCGCCCTGAACCAAGAAATAATGGATTAGTGGCTCACTCAGTTAACGTTGATAGCAGCACCAGCAATCGGGCTGCTAGCGGCAATTTACCTCTACGTAATATCACCGGCTTGACTACAGGCATGCAAGGAGCGAATGGGGAGACCGATGCGCTTATTGGGATGCCCTCGTTAGCCGAATGGGCGAAAAACTCTGCAGCTTTCGAGTTTGGCAGTGTTACAGGATTGGGCTTACCGGCGACGGACTCTTTAGATCAAGGTAATAGCAATGATAGCATTGCAATGAATTTAAAAGCTCTTGATACTACCATGCTAAAAATAAAAAAACTGCAACTGGAAGTTTCGTACTTCCAGCAGTGCTTAAAGGAAGGGGTTATTCCCAAGGGGCTTCGAAGTACCTTCACCCCTACTGGTTTGTTCACAGATTCTACATTTCTTTCAGAACTAGAGACTTTATTTAATAAACAAGGTTCTGAACTATTAGACCTAATGATTAAGAATTACATCAAGCACATTTCTGTTTTACTGGATGAAGCTTCGAAGCTCGATATTACTGTTAAAGCAGATATTAATTTCCACAGATATAAGTATGATTACCATCGTTCTTTTACTAGCATTGACTCTATGCTAGTGAAATTAAAAGCTAACAAAGTGAAGAAACTGGAGAGAGATAGGCAGGCGTACCAGAATAAATCTGCTTTTCCAAACTTGACTAAAAAACATAATAGATTGGGTATTCACGAGGAAACTGAACCAACTGTTTTTAACAACCTCAATGAGGAAGAGGAGGCACAAACTTCTATGCAAGGTACCTCCGAAAATGATCAGGGTGCCTTTGCGGGTGCGCAGGGCCCCCGAAGGAGCAATAGGATTAAGTCCTCTAACAACAACAAAGCTAAGAACAGTTATCAAAAGCCTTTTTTAGGGAAAGGCAACCGTTTTCAGAGGAACAAGAACAGGAATTAAATTCATCCCTGATTGAGGTTGCTTCTCTCCAACAGACTTCAACAACTACTGATGGGGGTTGTCCGAGTGTGTCTTCAAATAAAAAGGGTGACTTTTTTATTTACAATTTTTCAGAAGTTATTATTGACGAAGAATTAAT
The DNA here is from genome assembly GCF_019279795.1 of Protopterus annectens. NCBI lineage: Eukaryota > Metazoa > Chordata > Ceratodontiformes > Protopteridae > Protopterus > Protopterus annectens. The sequence goes on along the minus strand of NC_056738.1, from coordinate 562,854,354 downwards.
TGAACTATTGGCTAAAGGTCTGAACTTTGTACCTGACCATCACTTTAGTCTAGCCAAAACACTCATGGACTTAAAGCTCTTCGTGCGTAAACTCAACTTGAACATTTTTTTCAACAATGAGTTGTCTGGTGCTGCACCTGTGTTGAAGTTGCCTAGCACGTTCAACCCCCCCTTACATGCTGGCCTATTCACGTTTGAAAAAGCTTGTGAACTGGACTTTAGGCAATTACATAATTCAGGGGGAGTTGATAGATCTTGTAGGAACATCTCTCCAGACCAAATGTTGGCATTAAACAAAATTTGTAATTCAGCAGTGAGGGTGATTAAGCCAGACAAGGGTGGGGGTCTAGTGGTTTTTGATAAAGTTGAATACACTAGACGTATGTTATTAGTACTAGATACACCTGCCTATGCTAGCTCGTCATTAAATGAATTGAATGGCTGTTACAATAGGATCAAAGGATACTTTAGGGATCTCTACCTTGAAGGAAGAATTACCATAGACATGTACAACTTTATTGACATCTCATACCCAAGGGTGCCTGTCATGTTTGGGATCCCTAAAATGCATAAAAGCCTCACTGATCCTCCAATGAGAGCTTTAATTGATGGCCGAAGTTCTATTACCCACCCTTGTGCCCGCCTTATCGAAAACATAATCAGCAAATATTTGATGAATATTCCTCAAATCTGCAAGGATTCCTGGTCCTTCCTTAAGTTGATCAATGAGATTCCATTCGACAGCAGTTACAACCTTCTAACCATCGATGTGGTAGATTTGTATACATCAATACAACACGATGAGGCTGTCGAATGGATTGAACCCATGCTGCGGGACTGTGGAGCATCCAACAATGACATCTATTTGGTCACAGTACTGCTGGACATTGTTTTGTCTTCAAATTTTTTCGTGTTTGATGGGCAATATTATCTGCAAAAGAAAGGCATAGCTATGGGTTCCCCATGTGGCAGCAGTGTTGCTAACATGTTCGTTGCCTATTGGGAGAAACACTTTTTATTCAACTACTCACCATTTGTGCAGAGATCAAGGGCTTACACTCGGTTCCTTGACGATGTGTTCGTGCTATTCCAAGGTAACGAGGTTGATGCCTCAAACCTAGTAACACACATGAATTCTACAACCGAGTTCTTGAAATTCACCTACCATTTTTCAACATTGAACATTGATTATTTGGATGTTCAACTATTTAAGGATAACAACAACCATAGATTCTGCTCATCCATCCATAGGAAGGCAACTTATTGTAATTCTTTTTTACATTTCACCAGTTGCCATCCTTGGAGGCAGAAGTGATCTATTGTTAAAGGGCAACTGGTAAGGGCTGCCCGCATGTGCAGTACCATTGATGCTTTTGAACATGAATGTTCACTACTTGCGAACATGTTTGGAGGCCGGGGTTATCCTGAGGACCTCATTTTCGACTTGATTGGTGAAGTTTCATCAAAACGGAGAAGTGGTTACTATTTACCACTGCTGTTACCTAGAGAACAGGGAGGGCCGGTTGATAATTTTGCACAGTCACCAGGGAATCCACCCTTAGATGCTGCTAATAATTCGGAGGTGTTCGAGCCTCGTAGTAGACCCAATTTTTCAACAGCTTTCATCTCCCCATTCAGTACACATTCAGGGTTTTTATGCTCTATCATACGCAAGAATTGGTATTTCATCACCAACACAGGACTGCATGATAAGTTGGGCAACACTCCGTCATTCATTTTTAAAAGAGGCTACAACCTGAAGGACTTGTTGCAGAGAAACAATTCAACAGACCTTATGATCAAACATATGGGTACTGCCACCTGTGGGTGTTGCAAATGGTGCATACACCTACGGGTAGGCAATTCCTTTACTATTGGTAAAAGGAAGTTTACCATCAACCATAAGATCAACTGCAACAGTAAATCAATTGTTTATGTAGCCTTCTGCGAATGCTGTAAAGCATTCTATGTTGGCAAGACGGACCGTCGTTTGAGGGACCGTATTTACCAACACTTATATGCCATCAGGAATCAGAAGAGTGATAATGCTCTTGCCAAACACACACTTAACAACTGTGGTCACAGCTTCAAATTTATGGGCATCGACCAAGTACTGTGTGATAAAAGAGGGGGCCCCCAGTCACTATTATTAGAGACCCGTGAATTAGAGTGGCAACTACAATTAGATGCTTTCTCTTTTCCGGGTCTCAATGATAACTGTAATATAGCCTCTATTCTAAAGTATAAGAGCTACTTAAGGTGAGGGGATCTGTTTTCAGCCCCACAGTAATTTTTATTGTGTATGTGATAGCTCACATCGCTTACATCTTTTTTTGATAGATTGTTATTGGGGCATTTTAAAGGTGTTAGTTAGTTGTTTGAGGCTTAATTAATAAATAAATTATTTCTTACTCTTACACTTACTTGTTATTTCCAAGTTCATCACTACAATTTTAGCTATTAGTTTAGAATTTATGTTCTAATATGTGTAACCACCAGCATAAAAGGGTAAACTGGTGAATTTATATAGCTTCAAGCTCGGGTAGGCTGTTTTAGTTTGATGGGGTGTATTTTATACACTGCGTACACCAATTTTATTACATTTTATCTTCATTGATTTTTAACTGTTACTTTTTAAAATTTCAAGTGTATTATTAGCTTGCATTTGATAAGCATTTATTTTTAAAGTGAAGCTCATTGATTTAAACCGTGGGATTTGTCTTTAAATTAGAAATGGGTTGAACCAGTCACATGCTTGTAATGAGATTTAAATTAAGTTAGCTTCCAATTGTTGGCATGCTGAAGAAGCTTCTGTGTCACAGAAGCGAAAACGTTGTTTTATTTCTGTTCAAATAAAGTACGTTACATTCACTTTTATTGAACCTGGTTTCGTTGGAGCACTACATTTTACCAATATAATAAACCAACGCAGAAACAATGGTCTGCTTGTGTTTACCATGTTCTTAGACTTGTCAAAGGCATTTGATATTGTCTTGAATCAGCAGCTGCTCATTCAACTCTTCTCAATAGGACTTTCATAATTCTCCTCCTTGTCATGGTTTCTTGGCTACCTGTCTGGAAGGCAACAAGCCATTAACTGGCAACAAAACTAATCATCATGGCAAGTAGTTTCTACAGGTGTCCCTCAGGGCTCTATCCTGGGACCTCTCCTATATAATATATTTATTAATAAACTCCACACCTCCACTCACCATGCTAGTTTAGTTCAGTATGCAGATGACTCAACATTAATATGTGCAGTCTCAATAATAAATAAGCCCCAAGACATTACACAAAAATCCTTCTCCTCTGTAGAGACCTGGTTCAAAGACTCAAACCTCCTATTCAACCCCAAGAAAATTAAGTTAACATTTTTTATCTCAAAAAGTTAGAAACACAAGCAAATAGGCAAAGTGGTATACCAGACAAATTTATTGTTAGTGCTTTCGGGCGTAACAATGTACGACCTTCTTCAGACAAAAACACTGGAAGAAAAAATTGTTAGTTTAAATAAGCCACCAGTAGTGACATCATCAAATCATCAATCAACAATTAAAGAGATATTCACATACATGATAAAATTATATATACATATATAATAAAACACATTAAAAATATACGTATATATATATATATATATATATATATATATATGTGTGTATGTATATATGAACATATATATCAATGCTCTCTGTAAAAAGTATAGATTACATAGCATATAAGTTCTACATTATTAAACCATCACTACATACTATATGTATATAAGAACCACATATAAAACCAACAATTACATAACAATATAGATAGAAAAATATAAAAATTATATAATCTATGGAATTAACATCTTTCTAAGGATTTTAATCTCAACAAACATTTTAAAGAACATGACTCGTTTAAACCTGGGTGCATATAAGCATTGGTTAATACTTGCCACCACAATTCTCTTTACTCTAATGTAAGTTGCCAAGGGCCACTCCTAGCATTTTCTTTAACCTGGTCAATAACAAGAAATAAAAATGAATGGCCAGAATATTCATTTATATGCTTAGACAATGCATTACTATAATCCTTCCTAAGTATGCTGTACTGGTGCTCATAAATTCTTTGCTTCAACTGTCTTTCTATTTTACCTATATAAAACCGTGGGCAATGTTGACACTCAGCCACATAAACAACCCCAGGACTGTTACAATTGTAGCTACCATTAATAGAATAATTATAATTTCTTATGGTAAACTTATTCAAAGTTTTAATAAACTTACAATAATTACAACCACATTTCAGCATATCCCCAGTTCTATAATTACAATATAATTCCCTCTTAATAAAGTTTTTGAGGTTAGAACCTCTTTTATAAATTATTTTGGGGACTTCAGGTACTTTATCTCTGAGTTGAGCATCATCAATAAGTATGGCCCAGTTCTTACAGAGAACATTCCTTACATACATATTATTTAAACAACATGTGGTTAACAGATAAGGTTCTGATGAAGTCTAAATTACTATTAGATGAAAGCGCTTAACCTAAATTTTATCTTTTAAATGTCTCCCAGTCTGTCCCACATAAAAACTGGAATATGAAGTACATAACACAAAGTAAATAACATTTTTAGGTGGCAGATATTATTGAATGCCACTATACCTTCTGGTATCAATAAATATAGTTCAATAAAACCAGTGTTGCAAGATAGGACATGATGTATTTAGTAACATATGAAAGATATATATATATATATATATATATATATATATATATATATTGGCATGTATTTGAAGCCTTTTAAAATAGCATAGGTGTGTATTGTATATTTCTTAACAGTTCAGGCATTGAACAGTTGTTATATTATTGTAATTTTATTGTAAACTGTTTTTATGAATGTATATGTTTATATATTGGTTATATATTGTTCATATAGTAGTATAGGTAGGATTATGTTAGGAAATACTTGTATTTTGAAATCTTGAAGTTTGGAACTTTTATTTATTTTTGAAGACGTGCAGTGATTGGTGGGTTAAATTATTTAAACAACGTGTGGTTAACAGATAAGGTTCTGATGAAATCTAAATTACTATTAGATGAAAGCGCTTAACCTGGTGTAGTTTTAATAAAAGTAGCAGTGTTTTATGCTATTGCTGCTTCACCTTTTTTAGTGACTTCATGGTGGACTTGTAACTTATATACTGTGGATTAGTTGATTCGAGTTCTGTGTGCGGATTAGTTTGAATACATAGGTTTCCAATATATTTTTCCAATATAACACTTGTTGACTCTATCTTTAGTTAACAAAACATCCAGAAATGCTATAGCATCAGTATTAAATTCAAATATAAATTTTAAGAAGGTAGTCAACTCTGATAGTTTCTGGACAAATTCAGAAGCATGGGTCTCATCACCCTTAAAAAGCACAAATATATCATCAAGATAACTTGTGTACCATAGAACATGTTTATAATAGTCATGGCAAAATAACATTTAATTTTCCCAGTGTGCCATGACACAATTAGCAAAGCTCCCACCACAGGGGGAGTCCATAGCTATCCCTGATTTTTGAAGGTAAATATCACCCCAAAATAAAATATAGTTATTAGCTAGGATGATATCTAATAGATATTCACTTAGATTAATCTCCTCACCTGCAACACACAATTTGTGCAAAAATTCATGGGTCCAAGATATTCCTAAAGTTTGCGGGATCACCATATACAGGTCCCAGACATCAATAGTTAGGAAATTGCACTCACTATTGAAGTCCAGGCCATTAATGTTCTTACGGAAATCCCAGGAATCATGACACATTTGCACCTGATTATTAAGGTATTTATTTCAATTTAACATCTACTACTTTGGCACATCCATAAGTGATACTATTTCGGCCATCAACAATGGGGCCAAAGGGATGGATTATTTAAATTCTTATGTAACTTTGGAAGCTCAAATATAACATGTGTCACTGGGGAAGATATAGTCAGATAGTTAAATATATCCAAATCGACCATACATTCAATAAATAAATCATTTAATAATGCCCTAATACTTTAGTAGGCTCCATGTAGTTGGTTAATGGATGCTTTTTCAAATTTATCAGAATCTAAAATACTCAACATTCTGTTATGGTAATTATCTTCACCCATTAACACCATACCACCACCTTTATCCAGTTTAAAAATTTTAATGTTGGAATTTCTCAAAAAGGCAAGAGCATTCAGTTGATTCTCCAACAAAATATTCTTAGATACCCTTTTACCATAGTGTTGTCTTTGATTAATATTTCTCAAATCAAGTTCACAAAGTTCCTCAAATAACAGTAATGAATTATGGAGAGGTGGATTAAATATACTGGAAATTCTATGGTCAGCATTAGGGTTAATGGTGTTACCAAATAACAAGTTTAGATTTAATTTCCGAACAAACAATTTTAAATCCAACAAAGTGTTGGCTATATTCATATGTTTCGGAAGCAGAAAAGACAGTCCCTTAGACAAAATTTCTATAACTTCTTTAGGGACATCAAACTAAGTGTAATTATAGACTTTAAAGTCACCTGTATTATTTAAAAGGATCCGGGGGTAGGATATATCTCTACAAGTTTCAGCAGCAGTCAGTAAAGGCCCAGGAATCATTTCCGGCATCCATTGTTCTTCTTGTAACTACGGGAATTGTTGTTGAAACCACCCGGTCTCGTATTGTTCAAGGTTTGGCGGTTCTGAAAACCGAAGGGTTAGAATCCCGAATATTGTTCATATGTTGGTTTAGAATCCACTGGCTGCATCTAGGTGAGGGATTAGTATTAAGTTCTGATGTATTCAGTGCCTCTATGTCAACCACTGAGCTGGAAGAGGTAGATGCTTGAATGGGCTCCCTTTCATGATTAGTTAACAAATCAGGTTCAGCAGACAGTTGATTGACAATGGCTCCAGCCAAAGGTGGAGCCAGGTAGGCTGTGCCATTATTGTAATCCCTCTGGTCACAATGAAGATTTTTATTTTTAATATTCTTCATTTTTTTCGAGTGTCTGCTCAATACTGGTAAAAATACAAATGTAATTGTATTTATATCTAAGGAAGTCAATATCTTCCTTAATAGTTCTTTCCAGATCCACCAATTAATTTTTTAAGGCATCCAACTGCAGAGAATAATGATGGATGAGCAAAGTTAAAAACTCACATTCCTGTTGTATAGGTTTAACAATTCTTTATGAAATAATGAATTACAAATCAGCCCAGAAGGGAAATGCCACTGCCGTAGCCCCGTCGGTATGTGTGAATGAGAAATACTTTCATGCAAATATGTAATTTCAAGTTGTAGTTTTTTTGTATTTAAACAACTTCAGGTCAAATTGTTTTAGTTTCTCAACAATGTTATGGGCAATAGGCTGATTATAAGTATGCATGATATTATTAGAAACTGCAGCACTATATGTGAGGTGAATGGTTGAATTCAAACAATCCATAAGAGAGGGTAAAGTACCAGGGGCTGGATCATTCATTCCTTGATTATGTATTTCATCCTGGTACCTGATATTCCTGATATTAGATAGGGAGGAGACATTAGGCAGTCCAGTAACATCAGTTAAAGGAAGAGGTTCAGGGGAAATATTTGATAAAGAAATGTTACCCCTTATTTCTGGAACAGTAGATCCTGCCACATGGGTTGCTGTATAACGAAAGTTATTAAGTCTCAATGATAATTCATCCACATGAGACGTCAGGCTCTGAATTAAAAGTGTCAAGTTCCCAATGGAGTTTGTTCCTCCTTCAGATGGAGAATAAGACTTATCTTGAGAAAACAATAGTTGAGAGTCTGAGTTAAAACCACTTGCCATAATAAAAACGACACCACAAAACAAAAAACAAACTGTAGAAACATAAGCAAATAGGCAAAGTGGCATACCAGACAAATTTATTTTTAGAGCTTTCGGGCATAACAATGTACGACCTTCTTCAGACAAAAACATTGGAAGAAAAATTGTTAGTTTAAATAAGCCACCATTAGTGACATCATCAAATCATCAATCAACAATTAAAGAGATATCCACATACATGATACAATTATATATACATATATAATAAACACATTAAAAATATGTGTATATATATATATATATATATATATATATATATATATATATATATATATATATATATATATATATATATATAAGTATACACATATATATAGCAACCCTCTCTATATAAAGCATAGATTACATAGCTTATAAGCAATACATTATTAAATCATCACTACATACTATATGTATACAAAGACCGTAATAAAATTCAAAGTAAACTAAAACTCTTAACATCATTAAAATATATAGTTGTTTATATATGTAACAATTTATATATATATATATATATATATATATATATATATATATATATATATATATATATATATATTATCAGTCTAGACCTGAAGAATAATGTATATGTATCTACATGAAAAAGGAGAAAAAATATAAAAACATAATAACATTATCTCGTCATCTTTTTAATGCCTTCAATTGTAATAAACTACTGATGGACAAACTGTCATTTAAACCTGGCCAGTATACATAAGGAGTTAAAGTGAAATTGCCAAGTAAGTTCTAATTTCCCTAATAAGTATGGCCAGGCTCCACCCCATCTTGATACTTTTGAGATTGTGTTTTTTAATGTTGGGCACCTTTAAAATATAAAGGATATGACGTCAGATTTTTAAATTATTTAAACAGTGTGAATGAGACGTTACAAGTATCTGATGAAGTTTCTGTTAAAAGAATACCGGGACGAAAGCGGTTATTTATTTTTGTAATAAAGTTGTGGGACCTGCCTTGCATCTGCATTTCTTCTTGGTTTAAAGTTTTGCAGTTTTTGTTTTTGTTTTGGATAAAGGATGACTAGTCTGTCCAAACTCTCCCCAGTCAGTGAGCGAGTCCACATTTACAAGACTCCAAAATAATTTCAGCTTCATTGCCATCACTTTTTACTTTGTTAGTAGTGATTAAGACATCAGAGTTTTTCCTGCATGGACAGCTAGTTACAGAAATATTTTCCCACTGAGCCTGACTGCACCTTTACCATGCCAAGCCCTGTCTTGCCCCATCTCACTTACCCATAAAGCTGTCTTTTTTTTATTTGCTGATTTATATTTGTTGTCAGAGCACAGATTTGCACAAACCTTTTTCATGCTCACCACTGGAGCACTGTCTGGTTGTGACTAGTTCAGAGTCCTACAATAAAACCAACCAAAACACAGCTCCAGGGATAAAGCCAATAGATATCCGGAAAACCAAGTGGTAAGAAAACGCTGAGATGTAAAAACCTTCTTTTATTAACGCATACAATTCCAACGAGTAGACATGTTTTCGTTGCTGAATGCAACTTCATCAGATAAAACAGACAACTGATTGCATGGTTTAAATACATAAATAATTAACCACATATAATTCCAATTAACTGTTTAAAGGACCAGACCTTAAAAGTAATGTGTACTGAATAGTATAACATTTTACACTTATTAAATAAGAAATTGGTCTACAAAGTTTAACTAATATAAAAATAATAAATATAAACATTTTGTGGACCACAATTAATACCACAGTACATAAAATCAATTTCTTCAACAATAATCATAAAAACAAGTTAAAAACTTTCTACAGAATATAAGGAATATAATGGTGTATGCATTTAAGCTATACTGGCCTTGAGTTTTAATATGGGCTTGATGGAAATGTAATCGTTCAAGCCTGGTTTCTTGTTCGAATCCAGGGAGATCTGCCAATGAGTCTCCCTTTGTTCCAACTTGGCCTGCCATGCTCCCCCCCCTAGGGTCCTTATATATACTTTCCGAGACGAAAAATTTATATCTGGCTGTGGGACATGTCAATGTATGTTTATACAAAGCGTTATTGATATTAGTTTTTTGTACATCGTACATGTGTTCATAAATCCTGCGCTTAAGAGTGCGCTCCGTTTTACCCACATAATATGCCGGACATTGTGTGCATATAGCCAGATATACAACCCTTTGACTGTTACAGTTATAATATTCCCTAGCTTTAATAACTCTGTTCAAAGCTGTAAGGGTAACTTGTTCGTCCTGTATAATGTGAGAACATTGTGGACAGGTCCCACATTTGTACGTACCCTTACGGGTACGTGCGGTTTTATTCTGAATGGGACCATGTTCTAACAAGCTTTTGATATTTTTCCCCCTACAAAAAACAGTCCTCATTTCTTTGCCTTGCAAATTAGGCAAATCAGTAAATGCCATAAATGCATCCCACTCCTGTGAAATAATATTCCTAATATCGCTTGAGTTAGTACTGTACTGTGTGATAAAGGCATGATGAAAATCCGTATTGTTTTCATGTGTGTCCTGACTCTGTGGGGTAATCCCTATCCCTAGAATAGGAGTATACTTGTCTTTTCTGCCAGTAATAACTTGTTCTTTGATTTGGTTAATAAAATCCTCAGGATAGCCCCTGTCCTGGAACATAGAACTCAATTTATGACATTCCGTTAAAAAATCTTAGTCCTCTGAGGTCATGCGTGATATTCTGTGAATTGTCCCTTGACAATACCTCTTTTTGATGCAACGGTAAACTTTTAAAGTGAATGTAGCTATTAGAAAAGTGGGTTTTCTATGTACATTTGATTTAAAACCTCCTGTGTGTTCACACTAAGCAAGACATCCAAATATTCTACCCTATCATCATATATGTGCGTAAAAGTAAAAAGTCCGTTGTAGAGGCTAGGTAGTCCATAAATTCCTGAATGTCCCTGTAGGACCCTGTCCAGAAAATACAGATATCATCCAGGAACCTATAGTAAGCTACCCAATGTTGTTTAAAAGTACTATTGAGTACAAATTTACTTTCCCAGATAGAGAATAATATCAGCATGTCGGGGCAATTTGCCCCATAGCAACCCTGAAGTTTGCTTGTAATATTCTCCCAAAATGGATAAAGTTATGGTGTAATACCAGTTTCATTAAGTTCATAATCAAAAATTGTCGAAGATCTGCTTTGGGACAAGATGTAATAGCCTCATCCAACCATTGCAGACCTGTTTCAGTGGAATGACAGAAGACAGGTCCACGACATCAATGGTCAGAAATTTAAGGTTCGGTACTATTAGATCTGGGGTTATCTGTTTCAAAATTCCCAAGAATCCTTGAGAAGATGAGTAGTTCTAGGCCATAGTTTCTTAAACTTATAGTCCAAGAATTTTGAAATGGTAGAAATCTTGGAACCCTTGGCAGCTACTATAGGTCATGGGGGTCATGTGGATTTTATGGACCTTAGGTACCCCAAACATAGAAGGTATCTTAGGTTCTACATTGTATAAGAAGGCATAGACACCCTGATCAATCACTCCGGTATCAGTAACTGTTTAATAGCTAGATCTATTTTTGTAGGCTATATTGATCTCATTTAACGATACCGTGGTGTATCTAGAAGAATTGTTAAGTATATTAGTCATTTTGCCTTCATATAGAACCTGGTCCATAACTACCATCCCCCCTCCCTTGTCTGGTTCCATGATTCTAACGGTGGAGTCCTGTCTCAAGGATTCCAGGGCTGTCTCTCAGATAGTGTTAAATTGGTCACATATCTTTTCTGTATACCATGATTCCTGATCTTTTGTTCGATTCTCATTTCCAAATTTTTAAGTTCTTGGTGGAGTGGCGGGTTAAAGGTACTAGTTCTATGCGGGATATCGTCCCTGGTGAAATCTGTATGACCCATAAGGTTCTCTAAATTGAGCTTCCTAATAAAAAGTTTCAAATCTATTATCACCTGGGTTACATCACTATCCCTACTAGGGACATATTTAAGTCCCTTAGTAAATAGCTGAAAAAAAGTGTCTGTAATCTCTAGGTGGCTATAGTTGTAAATAGAAAAGCCCCCTGATTTACATATAATAGAAGAAGATTCAGCCTCATGAGATACACTACTATCCAACTCATTGGAACTTGTTGCAACCTGTATTGTGTCCCTTAATGTCTGTTCATATGGTTCCTCATATTCCCCTGTATGGGGCTTGGAAAACAAAGACTGAGGTATATTCCTTTGCGAATCCTTTCGGATCTCCTGGGTAATGGGTCAACTGCCCACTCATCAAGCCTGTCCAAACCGGTTCATTCTCCTCTGGTAGCTGTTCAGAAGAGGAAGCTGTTCTATGATGTTTAGAATAATAAGTGGAAAGAAGGTGGCGTATTGGTGACCTTCACTATATTCCTTATATCTCTCTGCAACTTTCTATATTTTCTTTAGCAATAACTTCACATTTACCATCTATGTCCTGTCTAATTTTGTAATACCTGTTTTAGTTTCCTGTACTTGAAACAAAGATCAGATGTTACTGCTTCATTGTATTTTAAAATGTCTTTGTCAAGTAAAGAAATCTCTTTTCATTATTTCTTATAATGGCTTGCAATAGCCAACCCACAATTATCAAAGCTGTAACTAATTCTTTATGAAATTCACTGTCTTTAATAACATTGTTGGGATACTTGTGTATCCTAAGACCTTTAGGTACCAACCGCTTGTTGAGACACTCGTTTAAATACATATTGTCAAGGTTAAGTTTACGGTACCTATATAAGGAAGTCTCGAGTGCCGTCATAGAGTCCTGAAAGGTAGAAGTCCTTTGATTCGGTGTCGGGCTCCGTGGTGAAGTAAAAGAAGGTATGTCATATACCATTCTTGAAAAGAAGAAACCGGCATATGATGAAACTCCGTTTCTCTTGAGGTCCCGGACCTATTTCGTTATTTGTTGTAGTAGCCTTGGCGTTCTTTGAAAGTCCGTGATGTTGGTATTACTTCGGTGTCGAGTAAAGTTCCGCTACCTTGTCTAGGACCAATGTTAACCACATCTTGACCATCCTGAATAGCGAGTGATGTAGGCTTCAATAAAACCTGCTGCAAACCCTTCCCTAAGGGCACCAGAATGTCAATTAATTCGCTCAATTGACCAGAAAGCTGCAGATTTCGCCACGGCACAAAATGAAACACGGATATCTGTAGATGTTTCCCCGATTCCTCCATATGTACACCAAACAAAAGCGTAGAGGAAAGCAGATAAAGCACAAATAAAACCAGCAAAACGCAGCTCAGGGATAAAGCCAATAGATATCCGAAAACCAAGTGGTAAGAAAATGCTGAGATGTAAAACCTTCTTTATTAGCATACAATTCCTAGTAGAACGTTTCGTTGCTGAATGCAACTTCATCAGATAAAACAGACAACTGATTGCATGGTTTAAATACATAAATAATTAACCACATATAATTCCAATTAACTGTTTAAAGGACCAGACCTTAAAAGTAATGTGTACTGAATAGTATAACATTTTACACTTATTAAATAAGAAACTGGTCTACAAAGTTTAACTAATATAAATGTTTATCATTTATATTAGTTAAACTTTGTAGACCAATTTCTTATCTAATAAGTGTAAAATGTTATACTATTCAGTACACATTACTTTTAAGGTCTGGTCCTTTAAACAGTTAATTGGAATTATATGTGGTTAATTATTTATGTATTTAAACCATGCAATCAGTTGTCTGTTTTATCTGATGAAGTTGCATTCAGCAACGAAAACGTGTCTACTCGTTGGAATTGTATGCGTTAATAAAAGAAGGTTTTTACATCTCAGCGTTTTCTTACCACTTGGTTTTCCGGATATCTATTGGCTTTATCCCTGGAGCTGCGTTTTGGTTGGTTTTATTTGTGCTTTATCTGCTTTCCTCTCTACGTTTTTGTTTGGTGTACATATGGAGGAATCGGGGGAAACATCTACAGCCGATATCCGTGTTTCTACATTTTGTGCCGAAGTGGGCGAAATCCGCAAGCTTTCTGGTCAATTGAGCGAATTAATTGACATTCTGGTGCCCTTAGGGAAGGGTTTGCAGCAGGTTTTATTGAAGCCTACGTCACTCGCTATTCAGGATGGTCAAGATGTGCCGGTTAACATTGGTCCTAGACAAGGTAGCGGAACTTTACTTCCGGACACCGGAAGTAATACCAACATCACGGACTTTCAAAGAACGCCAAGGCTACTACAACAAAATAACGAAATAGGTCCGGGGACCTCAAGAGAAACGGAGTTTCATCATATGCCGGTTTCTTCTTTTCAAGAATGGTATAAGGACATACCTTCTTTTACTTCACCACGGAGCCCGACACACGTGAATCAAAGGACTTCTACCTTTCAGGACTCTATGACGGCACTCGAGACTTCCTTATATAGGTACCGTAAACTTAACCTTGACAATATGTATTTAAACGAGTGTCTCAACAAACGGTTGGTACCTAAAGGTCTTAGGATACACAAGTATCCCAACAATGTTATTAAAGACAGTGAATTTCATAAAGAATTAGTTACAGCTTTTGATAATTGTGGGTTGGCTATTGTACAAGCCATTATAAGAAATAATGAAAAAGAGATTTCTTTACTTGACAAAGACATTTTAAAATACAATGAAGCAGTAACATCTGATCTTTTGTTTCAAGTACAGGAAACTAAAAACAGGTATTACAAAATTAGACAGGACATAGATGGTAAATGTGAAGTTATTGCTAAAAGAAAATATAGAAAGTTGCAGAGAGATATAAGGGAATATAGTGAAGGTCACCAATACCCTACGCCACCTTCTCTTTCCACTTATTATTCTAAACATCATAGAACAGCTTCCTCTTCTGAACAGCTACCAGAGGAGAATGAACCGGGTTTGGACAGGCTTGATGAGTGGGCAGTTGACCCATTACCCAGGAGATCCGAAAGGATTCGCAACCAAAGGAATATACCTCAGTCTTTTTTGCCTTCAAGCCCCCCATACAGGGGGAATATGAGGAACCATATGAACAGACATTAAGGGACACAATACAGGTTGCAACAAGTTCCAATGAGTTGGATAGTAGTGTATCTCATGAGGCTGAATCTTCTTCTATTATATGTAAATCAGGGGGCTTTTCTATTTACAACTATAGCCACCTAGAGATTACAGACACTTTTTTTCAGCTATTTACTAAGGGACTTAAATATGTCCCTAGTAGGGATAGTGATGTAACCCAGGTGATAATAGATTTGAAACTTTTTATTAGGAAGCTCAATTTAGAGAACCTTATGGGTCATACAGATTTCACCAGGGACGATATCCCGCATAGAACTAGTACCTTTAACCCGCCACTCCACCCGCAACTTAAAAATTTGGAAATGAGAATCGAACAAAAGATTAGGAATCATGGTATACAGAAAAGATATGTGACCAATTTAACACTATCTGAGAGACAGCTCCTGGAATCCTTGAGACAGGACTCCACCGTTAGAATCATGGAACCAGACAAGGGAGGGGGGATGGTAGTTATGGACCAGGTTCTATATGAAGGCAAAATGACTAATATACTTAACAATTCTTCTAGATACACCACGGTATCGTTAAATGAGATCAATATAGCCTACAAAAAAATAGATCTAGCTATTAAACAGTTACTGGATACCGGAGTGATTGATCAGGGTGTCTATGCCTTCTTATACAATGCAGAACCTAAGATACCTTCTATGTTTGGGGTACCTAAGGTCCATAAAAATCCACATGACCCCCCCATGCGACCTATAGTAGCTGCCAAGGGTTCCAAGATTTCTACCATTTCAAAATTCTTGGACTATAAGTTTAAGAAACTATGGCCTAGAACTACTCATCTTCTCAAGGATTCTTGGGAATTTTTGAAACAGATAACCCCAGATCTAATAGTACCGAACCTTAAATTTCTGACCATTGATGTCGTGGACCTGTTTTCTGTCATTCCACACGAAACAGGTCTGCAATGGTTGGATGAGGCTATTACATCTTGTCCCAAAGCAGATCTTCGGGACAATTTTTTGATTATGAACTTAATGAAACTGGTATTACACCATAACTTTATCCATTTTGGGGGAGAATATTACAAGCAAACTTCAGGGGTTGCTATGGGGGCAAATTGCGCCCCGACATACGCTGATATTATTCTCTCTATCTGGGAAAGTAAATTTGTACTCAATAGTACTTTTAAACAACATTGGGTAGCTTACTATAGGTTCCTGGATGATATCTGTATTTTCTGGACAGGGTCCTACAGGGACATTCAGGAATTTATGGACTACCTAGCCTCTACAACGGACTTTTTTACTTTTACGCACCAAATATATGATGATAGGGTAGAATATTTGGATGTCTTGCTTAGTGTGAACACACAGGGAGGTTTTAAATCAAATGTACATAGAAAACCCACTTTTTCTAATAGCTACATTCACTTTAAAAGTTTACACCCGTTGCATCAAAAAAGAGGTATTGTCAAGGGACAATTCGTCAGAATATCACGCATGACCTCAGAGGACGAAGATTTTTTAATGGAATGTCATAAATTGAGTTCTATGTTCCAGGACAGGGGCTATCCTGAGGATTTTATTAACCAAATCAAAGAACAAGTTATTACTGGCAGAAAAGACAAGTATACTCCTATTCTAGGGATAGGGATTACCCCACAGAGTCAGGACACACATGAAAACAATACGGATTTTCATCATGCCTTTATCACACAGTACAGTACTAACTCAAGCGATATTAGGAATATTATTTCACAGGAGTGGGATGCATTTATGGCATTTACTGATTTGCCTAATTTGCAAGGCAAAGAAATGAGGACTGTTTTTTGTAGGGGGAAAAATATCAAAAGCTTGTTAGAACATGGTCCCATTCAGAATAAAACCGCATGTACCCGTAAGGGTACGTACAAATGTGGGACCTGTCCACAATGTTCTCACATTATACAGGACGAACAAGTTACCCTTACAGCTTTGAACAGAGTTATTAAAGCTAGGGAATATTATAACTGTAACAGTCAAAGGGTTGTATATCTGGCTATATGCACACAATGTCCGGCATATTAAGCGCAGGATTTATGAACACATGTACGATGTACAAAAAACTAATATCAATAACGCTTTGTATAAACATACATTGACATGTCCCACAGCCAGATATAAATTTTTCGTCTTGGAAAGTATATATAAGGACCCTAGGGGGGGGACCATGGCAGGCCAAGTTGGAACAAAGGGAGACTCATTGGCAGATCTCCCTGGATTCGAACAAGAAACCAGGCTTGAACGATTACATTTCCATCAAGCCCATATTAAAACTCAAGGCCAGTATAGCTTAGATGCATACACCATTATATTCCTTATATTCTGTAGAAAGTTTTTAACTTGTTTTTATGATTATTGTTGAAGAAATTGATTTTATGTACTGTGGTATTAATTGTGGTCCACAAAATGTTTATATTTATTATTTTTATATTAGTTAAACTTTGTAGACCAATTTCTTATTTAATAAGTGTAAAATGTTATACTATTCAGTACACATTACTTTTAAGGTCTGGTCCTTTAAACAGTTAATTGGAATTATATGTGGTTAATTATTTATGTATTTAAACCATGCAATCAGTTGTCTGTTTTATCTGATGAAGTTGCATTCAGCAATGAAAACGTGTCTACTCGTCGGAATTGTATGCGTTAATAAAAGAAGGTTTTTACATCTCAGCGTTTTCTTACCACTTGGTTTTCCGGATATCTATTGGCTTTATCCCTGGAGCTGCGTTTTGGTTGGTTTTATTTGTGCTTTATCTGCTTTCCTCTCTACGTTTTTGTTTAGAGTCCTACAATAGGTAAACAAAGGCTGAGGGAATCAGACCATAGACTGCAAAAAGCAGTTTGTAAACAGCTTATAGCCTTACTCCTCTGTGCTAACTGCCAGGCAGAAATGATGCTATTACCTTTACAGAGGACACTTTTGTCCTCACTATCTTTACTAACCATACCTCCAAAACGTATATTCTAGGTCTACCAGCTAGCTGTATTACATAAATGCAATACATACACATTTACCAAATGGACCTCAAAACTGCTTGAACCTGACTCATCAAACTTCAGAAATGTTGGACGTTAATTCTACATAAAGCCCAGTAAAAGCAAGAAAGGATAACGATCTCCTTACAAAGTGAAACTATGTTACTTAAACTTAACTACCCAGATCCAACTTGACTGATACTTGGAACTGCCATAGTTTGACAGCAGTTTTAAAATCATGACAGTTCAAACTTAAGTAAATAAACAAATAAAACAATTAGGCATTTTGCGGGCAGCTTTGGTATTACCAAGAAATGTATAAATACCCCCCATTTTCTGGATGTTACTTCTCTTATTGTCATAAAGCACAATACAAAATGTCATGGCTCCAGTCAGAACCTCCCCCCAGGGATAACAACTCTATGTACACTTCAGGTAGTTCAGAACAGTGCCTATTACCACTGATGTACTGCTAAGATGTGTGCTTCACCTGACAAAGTGCAAAGTGGATAAGTACTACAATGCCAAGGTTGTTCTCAAAGCTTATTTTAGACAGGTCTGCACAATCCATATATCCATTGGCCAAGAAGTTAGCCTAATGATATTAATAATAATACCATAACACATGTGATAATGAGTTAGAAGTCGGAAAATGTGTAGTAAGTGTTATTTTCAAACCTCAGTTAATGACAGACACCATTGACATTAATCTTAAGTCTTAGTTCATTATGATAAATGTTGAACCCACTACAATGAATAAAATAAAGCATCATTTTCTGAATAACAGTCATAAGTCGTATCTATTCTCACTCATCCACAACATTTCAAAACCAGTACAGAAGCACAGCTTACATGCAAAGTCTGAAATGTATCTGTAAAACAATCTTGAAATTAAGCAGTTTGTCACCCTGACCTTCATACCTCTTCATGACATACCGGCTAGCTTTATGAAGTTATCTGAGAGGAAATCTGATCTGTCATTGATATGTTTTTGGTGGTTTGATGAAAGGTGTGTGTCAGGACAGCTGAATAACTGTGACATATGATTCCCCAAGGAGTCTAAGGCTTGCTTCTTTAGCCACTGTCATTGTCTTTCAGTGATGTGAAGCTGCATTGGTTTTGAGTGCACATAAAATGGTAGATTAAATCTGGCACCACCTCCTACAGTCTCACTGCAGGAGGTCCCAAGTAGGCACTCATATGATTCTCAGTCTACTGCAGTCAGAAAAATGCCACAGCAATTTCCTGTAGGTAATACAGCTTCCCAGATAACCAACATCATTGAAACATAAGTTTCTGCTAGCCCATGGAAAGCAATTCCAATCCATCCTCTACCTGGTGGATTTTTTTGAAAAATGTCACCAAAGCAATGGATGAAAGGAAAATGTCACACACTACATACCTCAACCAGGTCAAAGCTTTTGACCCAATTCCACACTCATACATAGTAGAAAAGCTAAATAAACTGGAAATAAACCCTTGTGTCACCCACCGGATGGCCAACAATCTCAAAAATAGGATGCAGGAAATAAAAATAGGGGAAGTTACCTGCACAAAGAGATCAGTCAGCAGTGGAGTCCCCCAGGTTTCTTTGCTGGGACCTCTCCTGTTTGGCATCTACTTTTCTGAAGTAAATGCCAACACCAAAGGGCTCTGTCTGACTACATTTTCAGATGACTGCAAAACTGGAGCAGTCACTGAATCCTCAATTAACTTGGCCATCTTGCAGGAAGGTTTGTCCCAAATAAATAATTGGTGCCAAAATCATGAACTGAAATGAAATGCCAAAAAAAATGTGTTATTGCATCCTTTGTGATATCATCTATCCCAGGGAACTACCATATTAACAAAATGTCCCTAAGAGTTGACCTAGTTGTTTAGGATTTAGTGACTTATGTGGACGGTAAGCTAACTTCTGACCAGCACACGTCCATTGTTTTAAGAAAGTCCTTCTATATTGCACAGCTTATAAACAAAGGGATTGTGTAAAGATCTAGGGGTGTCATTGCTCCCCTTTATTCAGCCCTGTTTAGGCCAATCATTGAATATAATGTGCCCTTTAGCATTTATCTCTCCAGATACATGCAAGAATTAGAATGTCACAGAGACACCTTACTAAAAGGATACAAGGCCTAAACAACATATCCCATGTGGACTGACTCAAATCCCCGTCATTATACTCAGTATCCTACAGATTGCTAATAGGTGACCTGAGTCTGGCAAACAAGGCATTCTTCCACCCAATACTGATGGATTTACTGCATATCGGCAAGTCAAAAGGCATCAGGAAATAGTCTAGGGGAACTAAACCTTTTCTGAAACACCAGTAGAAAGGTTTGAAGGGACATATATATCTCACAGAGGATGCCACTGCTCTATAACAGACTCCTAATCCACATAAAACAAATCTTAGGCCTGTCCATATTCAGGATCAGCTTGGATCTATGGATAGGAAACATAAAATTTACTCTAGGACTGCCCACTGTACTGCTAATGGACAGACGCAGCTTCTAAATGCTTTATCTCATGCATGGGTCACCTCAAATGATCTATTGTATGATCACAGTTATTTTAATTAAGGACAATATATACTTTTTAACCATGGGATGGGTAAGGCCAGTCTCTGACCAAATGGGATTGGTTAATTTGAGCACAAAAAGGGAAGTTTGCTAAACTTAAAATGGCCAAAAATGGCAGTTATCCTAGTACTTTCCTATGAACTTAAGAACCTAATCTTCATTTAAAATAAAGCTACAGTCCCAATAATTTTCTCTATTCTAGTGCTGTATTCATTATGTGACTATACTATTCCCCATAATATTTCTGCTAAGGAGTATGTTGAATTTAGGTAGAAAAGTAAACAGGTAAGTAAGTAAATAAATAATACATGAAATGGGTTTGTGGAATTCAATTCATTGACTCACAATTCTCTCATAAATCATTTAGGTGAAATTATTTTTACAGAGGTACATTACATGCAAGTATTGTTGTACATCTGCCCTAACTTATTCCACTCTGCTATAAATTCTTGAAAAGCATACTTACCTACAATGCTGTCTAATTTGTAGTGAAGAAGTACACCCTAAATCTGGCATACCACCACATCACCACTTCCTAATTTCAAGTGAAGAAGAAGAATGCACTATCTTTGTCCCACCACCACACATAGTGATGTTCTCAGATTCTCTCATTTACCGCAAGAACATACCTCTTGGTACAGAACAAGCATATATTAATGTCCACAGATTACACAACAAACACCCTTTGCTTGATGTAGATCTCACTTCAAGTCTGATTATATCCTAGATGTCTTGCGAACTTTTTTAAGACGTAACATCCTTGTCAGTGAGCACTGTTGACATGATTCCATTTATATAGACAAGCTAGGAAATGCAAGCCTTGCAAATGTTTACTGTGTCCCATTTCAATGAGTCCCATGTCTTCAAGTCTCACTGATGAAGTTACCATCCTGTTGAGTAGGACATCTCAGTCTATTTTAACACAGTCTTTAAAGTATAAGGCAGCACAGCAGTGCAACTGGTATTATTGTCCCCTCACAGTAAGAGGTTCTCTGGTTCGGTTCTTGGCTGGGGTGCTTTCTGTGCAGAGTCTGCATGTCCTCCCTATGTTCACATGATCATTCTCCAGTTGCTTTGATTTCATCCCACATTCCAAAGATATGCAGTAGGTGGATCAGGGACTCTAACTTGTCTTTAGGTGTGAGTGCACAGGTGTGATACCATAGAAAGACCTGGCAAGCTACTTTTGTTTCCTCCTTTCCCTTGTAAACTCTGCAGACAGTAGTAGCTGTTCACAGAGTCACTACAGAAGTGAGTTGCAAGTGCAACTCATAAGAGTGAGCACAAAGTTTACATTTTTTACTTTCAGATGTCGTGCACGTCTGACTTGGGGGGAAGTGATCGTTTTCAGAAAATATTTATTATTTTCTTTTCCTTGTGGTTGGGCAATCCAGCAGTTAATAAATAATATAAGTGGTGAGATGTGTGGGGTACAATACCCAGAAGAAGGGCACTGAAGAAGTTTGTAAATTAAAAACAATGTTTGTATACATTTTTATTGTCTATGTGTAATTTTTTAGAAATCTGATGTCATTTGTCTGTAGGATAATGAATTTTAGTAGACTGGTTTTGGTGGTTTGGCGAGTTTATGAGAAAGAGTTCTTTTGCATAGGTTAAATCTAAGCATATAGTGACAGCTGGAGTAGCTGCAGTTCATAGAGGCTAAACAGTGCCTCCTCCTGCCAATCCAACTATCATACTTATACAGGGAGTATCTCTCCCTGTTAGTACATACAAGACTGTAAAACTAATGTAACTTTGCTTATATTTATCTTGCAAAATACACCCATAATGATTCTGTTAAAGATTCACTGCAGTGACTAACATCTAACTTAAAAAAATGAACTAGAGATCATGGGAAATTTCATTATTGACTGGAATCTTTCATCAGACCCATTTTCACATGCAGCCACACAATGGGCTGGATGGGTAAAATGTATTTTGCTTAAGTACCAAACTAGATTAAGCCTCTTGGCAAAGGGCTTGTGCTTGATATGGTCCTTGTACCTGCACTTGGCAGCACTGAAGCAGTTGACATTACAGTGGACACCACCAGTAACCATCTGCCCACATTTTCCTTTTGGTGTCACGGCAAGATTCTGAAAACACATAATTTGTCTACCTCCATAAACATTGGAAGATTTGCTGTCTGTAGTTTTAATCTTATACTACCCTGCTCATCTCTCCCTTTGACTTCACAGTCACAGTTAAATATTAATTTGCCTGTCAGTTTGTCTGTTCTTTCCTTCCTTCCTTCCTTCCTTCCTTCGTGTGCTTGTTTAATGAAATACATCTCAGATTGTTTCAGTTTATGGACTGCTTGTGGTACTGCAGTAGAGGATTGTTTGTTATGTTACATATTAACAGACTTGACACCGGTGTCATAAAAGCAGCAAATTGTAATTGTTTTAACTGTTTCCTGTTCAGCTCTTTTTTTTTGGCTTTAACTGTGGCTTATTAGCACTAGTAAAACCTGTTTAGCCAATCAAATACCCTATTTTACTGATATTTATAAGCAATATATAATGATACCCGAGCTAAGTAACTTGCCTATTCATCTTCTATGAAATGTCTGTTGAATGTGTTAATAAAATCTCTGTATAACAAAGCATCTGCTAAGCCTATATTTTTGGATCTGGTAATCAGAGCCAGAGAATTTTCCAGTTATGGTCTGCCTTTCATGTGTCTATTGTAACTTGTAACTATTACATCCAACATATAAAACTTTTTAAAACATCATAGAACAAGACTTTCCAAAACCTTGGCTACAAAGGTCAGTAAAGTCACGTCCACGATTCTGAATGTTGACTTCATCTTTACCTTTGCATTCAGAGAATACTAAACAATATAGAACATCCTTGTCTTATAAATGATTTTAATGTGAATGGCAAATGCTCAACATAATAACAGCTACTTAAAGTATCAATTTTCTTTTTCATCTACCATCGGCTTCCATTCCCTTAATCTTCATAAGCTCTTTTACTACCTGCAATTTTTGTTTTATTTTCTGTTATAGGCATGGATTTTGTTTTATATCCATTTCCTCTATTATCGCCATACTGAAAAACTACTAATAGTTCAGTGCATTTTCTGTTTTCTATCAGTTTTCCTGACTATTTATACATAGATCACCTTTTCTCATCTGCAGGTTCCCCTGCACTACAATGTTCCCATTGACCAACATCCCTCAAAGGTTATTCTTTTTTCACAGCCCAAGATCATATCTGAAGTTCTTTAAGTTTTGCATTTGCTTTAGTCATCACTTTTTGATTTGCTTTTTATTTTGATGACCTTCTGCATTTGCTTTGTCATCCAAATCAGTGTTGTCCTTAATGTTTTGAAGACAATAGAGTTCTCTCATAAAACATTATGTCAGTTCTAACAGCCGTCTTGTAATTATGCAGAACATTCAGCGTTTTCTTACTTTCTGCCTCCTGCCAGTTCACGCCATTCAATTCCCTGTTCATATTATTAGCATCGGCACTTGATCAAGTGTATTTATAGTGTCATCAAGGCTCATATTACACAGCATAAATGTGTCCATTGTGGATAACAATCGGAAAAGCTTCAACAAAATTATGTTCATAATACTCTCAGCTTTAATTAGTATTACTAACTTCTGGTAGATATTTTCCTCTAATAGCCTGACCCATGACATAATAACTTACAATAACTTTGAAAATGTCTTTTAAAACATAAAAGCATGTCCATTTTACTCTAACTTATATTTCGTCCAATATTCAGTTTCAGGAGTAATGATGAAATAGCAACTTAAGGTAGTAATTTTTTACAGAGCTTTGCTTGCAGTTTCCTGTAATTCCAAGGCTTTGTTTATTTATTTTTAGTTATTTGTTTCTCAAATGGGTAAATGAACTCATCCTTTGCAAACCCATTTTAACAATGACTGTAAAATCAGGAAGCGAAGGTGTAGTACGATGTTTACCATCCTGCGTAACACATCCATCCAAGCCCACCCCTCCCCGCTGTATATATGTGATTATGATTATGATCTTTTAAAGGCACTTGGTAACCTGTCTACCTTAAGAAAAATGTGGACAGTCTACAAGCTGCTGTTAAGTGATAATGACTGCAATCAATTATAGAGACCTTGTAAACTGTCTGTCAACCTTTTTTTTAATTTTTAAGGTAGTATCTACCTTTAACTAATTCATTCCTATAACACCATTTTTGCATACATCCATTTAACACCCATAGCTATTTATAGTGCCCTGACATTTTGGGGTGTACTACATTGTCTTCATTATCTAAGCAACTTACAAATTATTAATAAGCAACATAAGAAAGGGTAATGTTTATGAAACAGAATGACACTAAGATTGTTACTCTAGAATGCCATGCAGTAGAGATATTAAACATTGTCCGTTGTTCATATTTTCATGTGTATATTCATATTTTCATAACTGAGAGAACTACATGCTGTTGAAAGGCATGATGTGAAATATTATGGTGGGAGGCAGAAAAATACATTGTCATTATCCATTCTCTGTATAATTTAATGCACTGAAGATATTACTAGATACTTGCTAGTTATTATGTAATAGTTCTATAGGTAAACTGCAACTTCCAAAATCAAGTAACTTATAAACTATTGTATGGTATTATACGAAATCTTACATAATGATGAAGAAAATTGTTCCCATATTTGCACTGTAATTTGTAAATCTTGAGAAATATTTGGTGTTAAATTATACAAATAACAGTTATGTTTCATATTTCTGTAAATAACAAGCACTCAGAGTGGAATATCTTTCTGCCATGTAAAAGTTTAAGTCTGGCTAAACAAAAGTGCTCTAACACTACTACAGGTATTCATAAACACACAGCACCCTGAGTACCATGAGATGGAATTGTATTATTTTTACCTAGTTTCACACAATGTGTCTAAAGTGGCTTGTTATACATCTCAAATATATGTGTTTGAATTTAGGTACAAAAGCAAGTATTTGAGATACAGATCTAGCAACATTTTGTGAAACTAAGTAAAAAATAAAAATGTATTATTTCTCAATACTTAACACTTCACAGAAGTACTAAGCATGTTTGTGTACTCCCCTTATGAATAAGTTGTACAGTTTTCAAAATATAAAAAGTGGTCTGGGATACTTTACAGAAAGAGAGGTAACCATATCAATTGTAAAGACCTGCTAAGGTAAGTCCCAAAATACGGAGACTGAATAGTTTAAACAACGGACTTACATATACCAACTCTTAGATGGAAATTTTCTAGGATATTCACTTTTCCTTGTAGTATGGTGATCTTGGCATTGGTACATATAAGTTTTGGGCAGTGTGGGGGATTTGCCCTGTGCATTGGGGAGGGTGCATGAAGACCTCCCCCTGCAAAAAAAATAAAAAATAAAATAAAAAAAAGAAGTTTAATGGAGCAGAGCAATCATTGAGATTCACTCTTCTGGACTTTTGCTTTTTTTTTTGGCTTGTCAGCACTCAGCAAGAAAAAACAATTATTAATGGTTACATTAATGCATTTTCAAATAAACAGTAGTCAAAGCTTGTATTCCAACTTGTTTTATCCAAATACATCTTAGTCATTCAAAGCTAGAATTAAAACAACAAAACACAAGGGACAATCCTTTCATCCACAAACTGACTCCATACCTATGGCCTACCTAAAGAATCTAGTTTGACCCTAACAGGATTTAAATTAATAATAATGGTTTCATTAATGTATTTTTGCTGAAAAGAAACAGCAGTCACAACTTGCCTTCTGACTTGCTTCACCTGAATATACTTTAGCCTTTCAAAGCCAGAATTACAAAAACAAACACTGGGTCAGCCATTTCATCCACAGACAGCATCCATACTCATTGCCTGTCTGCAGTATCTGGCTTGACCGTGCCAGAATAGAAACAATAATAATAATTGTTAGAATAATGCATTTTTGTTTTACAGAAAGGGTAATCACAGCCTGCATTCCAGCTTGTTTTACCCAAATACACATTAGTCCTGCAAAGGTAGAATTACAATACCAAACAGCAGGTCAGTTATTTTATCCACAGGCACTCATCATACCCACTGGCTGTCCACAGTGTTTGATTTGACCCTGCCAGGTTAAAAAAAAGAAAGACAATAATGGTTGTGTTAATGCATTTCTTTCACATAAACAGTTGTCACAGTTTGTATTTCATCTTACTTCACCCAAATATGCCTTAGTCCAGCAAAGTTAGAATTACAATAAAACAGCAGGAACAATGATTTCCATTAAAACAGCCCCCATAACCATGATGTAAAAATGCATTAATATGTTTTGATTTTACAGAACAGTAATCACAGCTTATATTCCTGCTTGCTTCACCCGAATACATATTGATCTTGCAAAACCAGAATTATAACAGTGAATAGCTAGAGCCAGTCATTTCATCAACATACAATCCCCATACCCATTGTCTACAAACACAACTGGATTTGGCCCTGCTAGGATTAAAAAAAAAATTTACTTTTTATTTATTTATTGACCCTGCTAGGATACAAATATTACATTAATATGTCTTTTTTTCAAAGAAACAATAATCACAGCTTATATTTCAGCTTTCTTCACCCAAATACACATTAGTCCTGCAAAGTAAGAATTACAACAGCTAACAGCAAGGCCGGACATTTTATTCAAAGACATATCCCATATCCATTGTCTTCCCACAGTATCTCTTTTGATTCTGTCAAGATAAGCAACTAGAAAAAAAACATGGTTGTGTTAATGTATTTCTGTCTCATACAAACAGTGTATTCCAACTTGCTTTACGCAAATGCACATTAATCTTGCAATGTAATAATTGTACTCGGATAGTGTTTCCATGTGAAAGAAATAATTGCAACACTTGTGGTTGTTCATCTTCTTGGAACATCAGTTGTGATGAATTTCTCTTGTGGAAATGTCTGCAGTTTCTTCTGCGCATCTTTTCTTCTTTCAAGCAAATACCATATGATTTTAGTTTGACTGTCTCACTGTCAGTGTCACATTCAGGCTTCATTTTTTTTCCATGGCTGCTCATTTTTTACTCTGTCTCAAGTTTCTAACTCTAGTGGTGTTCTGCAGTTTCTATCATAATAGTGTTTCTGTCTTTTTGTTTGGCACTAACTGTTTTTTTATTTTATGTTGATTTTCAGACAGCAATGCAGATAAAATAGTAATGGGATACTAAGCTTTATGCCCTAAACATTTAAGCTGGTTTGTGACCGAGTCCCCCCAGTGGTACATTCCCATATTCTAAAATTCTGACAGTATTATTCTTATAGCTTTTGCTATTAATACCTATTGTATATTCAAGGATATTAACTGCAATCCATGGAATTGTGGAACTGCACCTATGAATAGGGTGTGCATACTAACTCTAGTACTGCAGTGTCATGAAGTATTCTACTTACTCTGTGACAGCAATATCAGAGTAAGTATACAGAAATTGCAGGAGTATAGGGAGGAAATCTGCATATCAAACAGAACAAGTATATGAAGCCTTCTTCAAAAATGTTTGAATTCATCCTGTTTCACTTTTGTCCTATTTCTATCCTATGCCCTCTTGGCAAGATGCTAGAAAACTCATTTATATCCAACTGTCAGGCTACATTTAGCAATACCATTTCTTTACCCTAAAACAGTATGAATTCTGGACTGCTGGACAGCACTTGGGTGCCAACACATGACATTCTCCTCAACATTAACAAAGGTAACCTGACAGGAGCAATATACTCTGACCTCAAAAAACCCTCTGATCTAATGGACCACCATCTCCTGCTTTTTTCTCTTCAGGACACATCAATCACTCATTTCCAAGATTTTTTGTCAAACAGATTCTTCAGAGTAAAATTAGGCTCCTCCTTCTCTCAGCCCACACACCTTTCAGTGGGAATACCCCAAGGTTCTGACTTACCTCCTCTATGCTACTCAACTCTATTTCATTAATAAATTATCTTTTCAACCTTTCTACTGTACAGATCATCCTCTCCTCTCCTCTAATGACATGGTAAACGTTATGTCCTACCACAACCACTCTACAATCAAAAAAAAAAACAGAAAGACCTTGCCTCCTGGCTCATTAACCCCAAACTAATACTTAACTCCACAAAAAATGCATGTTGTTTGGAACAAGATCAAAACTTAAAAAATAAAAAATTAATAAAGCACGCAATATCATCACTACCCTATGTGGTACACCATTAGAAACAACCAGCTCCTTCAAGTACCTTGGTTTGTGGCTAGACTAGTCACTAACACTCCATACTCATATTGAAAAATCAAGAGCAAAAGTTACCCCAATTCTCTTCTGAGCTAAGAAAATATCATACTAACTATCCAATCCAGCCAGGGTAGCTATAGATAAAGGATTCCTTCCCGCCCACCTTAAATACAGACAACCCATAACAACCACAGCCTCTAAGTAAAATTCTTCTACAATACAAACTTTTGAAAATCAAATCTGTTACTTCATCACTAACTCATCCTCTCATGAGCACTACTGCCTCTCCCTCAAAAAAGCCAAACTATTCTTAGTACAGCACAGAGTAGACCTGCTACTAGGTTCGGTCATCTTTAAACTTCTCCAGCCCAACTCATTCCCGCCAATAGATGCCAAACTTTATACACTACACATTTCCCAAACCCCCTCACTCCAACCCCCTTAAACCAGGCTATACTGCACCAACCATCCTGTCTCCATCCTTGCTCCTAAATTCTCCCACTCCACACAAGCATGCATAAAAAAACTACAATTCCTCTTCCCCACCTTCAGACCTGAATGCAAAAACATCCTTGGACAGTGTTATCCTTCAGCATGGGGGCTTTGAAACTTTCCACCTCGATCTTAAGTAAAGTGAAGTTTGCTTTAGAAAAGTTTTTCACAGTGGTTTTCTTGTCTGGGGGTGGGGGCGGAATATGGATATCCAAAGTGATTTGTTTATGGTCATATCTAACCAGTGAGGGGTTGACCTCCGGTGTGGAACACCAGTCGCCCATGTTGGTGATGACCAGGTCCAATATGTTGTCACCTCCGGTGGGAGTGTTGACCAGTTAACCAGGGCGTTTGAGTTTTTAAATTCTAGGAAAATGTGGGTAAGGGAGTTAGTACTTGAGTAGTTCTCCCAGTTAAAGTTTGGGTAATTGAAATCACCTAATATTAGAGTGTTTTGTAGGACCTTTATGTTTCCCAGTGTTTCCAGAAATGTGGAATGGGGGTCCTGGGACATGGTGGGTGATCTGTAGCAAGCTACAATCTGAATTGCAGTTTTGCCCATTGTTAGTTGCACATGGATGATCTCTGAAGCATCATGCTGTGCCACTAACCTGGAGGTGTGGGTATCCTTAATGAATATGGATACGCCCCCACCTTTTGTATTTCGGTTTGGGTTCTGTGGCCAAAATGTGTGGTATAAGTTGTAGCCTGGC
This sequence comes from Protopterus annectens, assembly GCF_019279795.1. NCBI lineage: Eukaryota > Metazoa > Chordata > Ceratodontiformes > Protopteridae > Protopterus > Protopterus annectens. The sequence goes on along the minus strand of NC_056738.1, from coordinate 562,824,486 downwards.
AGTGCTGGGGTGCTCTCTGGAGCCTTAAACCAGGTTTCTGTTAATGCACATATATAGATTTTCTCCATACTGAGGAGTGCCTTGAGTGTGTGCATTTTGAGGTTTAGACTTCTGGCATTGAGTAGCATTACCCTCAGTTTTTTGTTACTTGTGCTATTTACGGTGGTGGGTTTGTCTTTTGAGCCTTGCCTAAAAAAAGGCACTATGGGAGTGGAAAAAGCCCTGGCCAGTATTTGAAAGCCTAAGGGTGACAAGTGCAAGCTGTCTCTAGCGAAGTAGCGTGGCTTGTCAAGCATGTCATCCCAAGTGAACAGACACTGGATCCCCTTTGAATGACACCAGAAACTTAGCCAATTGTTGAAATCGAGAATTTTTTCTTTATACCATGGTATCATTCTTGATGAGGGCAGGATGCTACTCAGGGTCAGGGTCATACCGACCTGGCCTACATGATCAGAGAGCTCTTCCATGTCTCTTTTCATGTAGTCCAGGGAGGTATGGCTCAGGTCATTTACACCGACATGGACAATGACAGAGCCATATTTGTACTTGTTCTGGAGTGACCTGAGTGCTTGTGTAATGTAGTGGATCCTGGCACCCGACAGGCCACTAAGAGTAGGGTTCACCGGTTGATTCGTTCGGGTGCCTTCTCTGTGTGGGTTGCATGTTCTCATGTGTGTTGTGGGTTCCTCTCCTCCTTCCTCCCTCCCCCACATTCCCCACATGCATATCTGAGCATTTCTCCCTCCGGCCCACTGAAAACAGGCTCTGTGGAACCTAGTCAGACTTTCCCGGTCAACAAATGATAAATAAAATAAATAAAATAAAGAGTAACCTTCTCCTTATTCAGCCTAGTGAGTGGGACGTCAGTGTGCCTGACTATAGAGTCACCTATTACTGGTATGTTAGGTATGTTATTTTGCCTTAAGGGCTGTGATTGCATGGCACACTGGTTTTGTGAAGTATGTGTTTTATGGTTTGTGTTGGGTGGTGGAGGTTGCTTAGATGTTTGCTTTGGAGGTCTTTGTTGGTTTTGCAGATTTTTATTTAGAGCCTCCGAGTATGTTTCCATGTATTTATGTGTGTTTTTTGCCAGTGCTGGTTTAATGGGTCTATGTAAGACTGGTGGTGTGATGCAAGTATTTTCCTTCTCCTCTTGACTGTCTGATCCAGTCTTGGGTTGAGAGAGCTTAGCCTCTAGTTTGGCTGTATAATTGCATCTCTCGCATGTATTAGTGTTTGGTGGTAGGAGGAATGGGGTTGTCTGTGTACATGAGGCAGCTGTAACATTGCCTCAAAATGCCCAGATTCACCAGTTGGACTGGAGAGTACACCAGAAACTGCCCTTTGGACATGGCTGGATAGGTACAGTGAACTGTTTTACTGGATGGCTGGTAAGGTCAAATAGAGAGCCTTGTCCTTCTGTACAGTACAGGAGGGTTTAGTGCTAGGGTTTATAAGTGCTTGCTATAAGTTTTGAGCAAGTGCCAGGCTGAAAAATGAATGGCTTGAGTGCTTAAGTTGAAAGTTTGTCTAGTTCCAAGGGAAAAATTGAAGAGGAGACTTTGTGGAGCCGGGAATAGTTTTACCCTAGCTAATTGGCGCTGCTCGGCACACAAAACCAGGCAAATACGGTATTTATAGCAGGGAAATGAAAGAGATAGAAATTAGCCCAAAATGGCCAATAAACTACTAATTTCAGGGCTGAAACCACTCCTCCAGGGACAGACAGGCTGCTCACAGCTCCCCTCTCTCACAGGTGAACAGAGAAACTTCCTTCTATCCAAGTAAGGTACGGGCAAAGACAAAGATTTGTAACACAGCCCTGAATTCATCACTAACCTGAAAACTGGACTATACTAGCTTAGAAAGGTAGGAAACAAGTATATATATATATATATATATATATATATATATATATATATATATATATATGTGTATATATTTTGTTTGTTTTTTTTTCAGAAAATAAAGCAGATACACTCCAAATAAAAAATCACTTTAAAAGCACAGAAAAGGATACTTATTGTTATATATCACATATCAGAGTTGTAGGCAATGCCCCTAGTAATAAAGTAGGAAGAAACACAAATACAGTAAAAGCAGATGAATAAAGTGCAATATATATATATATATATATATATATATATATATATATATGTATATATATATATATATATATATATATATATATATATATATATATATATATATATATATATATATAAACAATAAAAAATGGACAAACTGATTTAAACAAGTTAGCCAATTAACCAGAAAAAAAGCATAAAACTGAGCCCTGTTCCAACAGTCTTCAATCAGACATGTTCTAACTGCACACCCCTGCTTACTAGGGTGCAGGGGAACCTTCTCCAAAAAAAGATGGCCTAGATCAGTGCTCAAGTTATACAAACAAAGCTAGATTCAGCAGGCCTGAATCTGGTCTATGCTACAGTAACAAGGTGCACCAATTTCAGAAAGAAACAGTTCAAATAAGCAGGCACAATAAGCCTGTGACCAGAAATTCCCAGCTCAGAAGGGCAGAATCCAGCCTCTCCTCCCACAAGAGTGGAGACCACAAACCTTCTTAATATAGAATAACTGGATTGAAGCCCAAGTGCTTAAGCCAGAACTAATACACTTTTAGAATAGCAGACACTGGCCTTCCATCAGCAATTCCCAGCTTAGAAGGATGTAAGCTACCAGTCCTGCCACAACAGTGCAAACCACAAACCTTCTTAATGTAAAATAGCCTGTATGAAGCCCAAGTGCTTTAACCAAAAGACTTAGAATAACAGTTACAATTTAATCAGGCTACTACCAAGCAGTAATAAATGCAGCAGAATAAATAAAATTGAGTACTTTCAAGAAAAGCAAAATAAAGTAGGAGGAAACACAATTACAGTAAAAGCAAATAAATAAAGTGCAAAAAAAATGTTTTTAAGTGCAAGAAGAGAGGAAGGAAAACCTAAGTGGGCTGGCCTTCTCAAATCTTCTCTCTGTATTAAGTAGAGTGAACACTAGACTCAGAATAAGATCTAACTGTACTCGGTTAAGTGAGCAAATGAGATGGACCAAGGAGGAGTGTTCTAATACAGACTTACAGGAGGGGCGGGCAATTCCAGAGCCACCAACATTAGTACCAACACAGGAACAGGGAGGGTGGGGAAGTAACTGCAGAGAGACACACATCACACTGTTCAGAAACACACAATTAGGAAACAGAAAAAATGAAAATACAGTACTTTTAAAACTGCAAGTTTGTACTTAACAGAAGACTAAAATTCACTACTGCAAGTTTCACTTAGCTTCAGCTTCTAATGCAGATGTTAGAAGCCAAGCAAGTCTCTCAGGAGTTGAGCATAAAATAATTTCTCAAACTTTGTGGCTAGTGCTTAAAGTACAGAGGAATCCCTCTATCCTCAGATATATCATATAAATAATATAGTGATAATACCCCTCTTATAGCAAAATAACTGCAGATACACAACACACACACTGCTCACAACACACAAAAACAGAAAAGAAAAAAATGAAAATACAGTACTTTTAAAAAACTGAGTTTTACTTAAACAGAAGACTACTAAAATTCAGTACTGCAAGTTTCACTTAACTTCAGCTTCTAATGCAGATGTTTGTAGCCAAGCAAGTTTCTCAGGAGTTGAGCATTCTACGGGCAGCTACAAGAATGCATGGATCCCATGCAAAATCAAGACTCACTCCCCCAAGAAAAGGAAACCGGTCAGGTGGACCCCTGCCATAAACAAGCTATACAATAGAAGGAGGAAACGAGTACAGAAAAGAGTAAAATCACAAGAAGGGAAAACATCCCTGATCAGTATCAGCAAGAAACTACCATCCCCTCATAAAATCATCCAAGGCGAGCTTTGAAAGAAAAATTGCCAAGGACTCCAAAGATAACCACAAGGCATTCTTTAGCTATGTCAAGAATCTAAGTGGCAATGCTCAGATCTGCTTGGAGTTAGTGCAGAATGGCACAAAATACATTGAACCGACTGATATCGCCAACATCCTGGAAGACAGATTCAGCGCAAACTTCACCGCCCTTTCACCCCCAAAAGGGCCCATAACCATACCAGAAGAAAGTAGAGTCCCTAAAATCACAGACACTCAGGTTAAAACAGCCCTCTCAAAAGCCAAAAACACATCATCAATGGGACCGGACTGTTTCCCAGGCTGCATCCTACATGAGCTCAAAGACGAGCTAACCCTCACCTAAACACACTGTTCAAACTAAGCCTCTCCACAGGCTACATACCCATAGAGTGGCACACAGCAATGGTTATTCTGCTCCACAAAGGTGGAGCCACAACAGACCCCAAGAACTATCACCTGACTTGCTTGGTCTGCAAGGCTATGGAGTGCATCATCATGGAACTTATTAACAGAGAGATTGGGAACCTCCAAACACTGGACCTTACCCAGTTCGGCTTTGTTAAGGGCAGATCATGCCTCCTAAACCTGGTGGACTTCTTTGAGACAGTTACCAAGGCTATAGACGAGGGGAAAGGCGGTGCACACAGCCTACCTAGACCTTGCTAAGGCCTTCAACACCATTCCCCATTCTGGTATTATAGACAAGCTCACCAGCCTGAACATAAACCCCTACATCACAAGATGGGTTGCCAACTGGCTCATGGACAGAACCCACATGGTGAGAGTTGCGGGAGCTAGGTCCAACTCTAAACTTGTTACAAGTGGCATTCCCCATGGCTCAGTCCTAGGACGCCTCCTGTTAGGCATATACTTCTCAGAGGTACAGGCATGCACAGGAGGACTATGGCTGACCAAGTTCACAGATGACTGCTAACTAGGGGCTATAATTGACTCTCCAGCTGACACAGACATCCTCCAAAAGGGTCTCACTGAAACGGATACCTAGTGTCAAAATCATGGCCTCAAGCTAAATGCCAAAAAGTGCATAGTCATCCCCTTTGGAAAAAACAAAGTACCCACAAACTACCACATAGGTGGTAGTCCCCTAAATACAGAAGACATAATAAGGGATCTGGGGACCCAAGTAGATAGTAATCTCACCTTTGATAATCAAAGTGGTTAGAAAATCCTTCTATGTGGCCCACCTAATTACAAAAGGGTTCACATCCAGATCAAAAGAGGTCATTCTGCCCCTCTACTCATCACTCATCACACCCATCATAGAGTATAACGCCCCATTTGGGATGTACCTTACAAGACACCTGCAACAGCTGGAAAGACCACAGAAGCACCTCACAAAGAGGATCACTGGCCTCAAACAGATGCCCTATGCAGCTCGACTGAAGAAACTCCAGCTGTACTCGGTTGCATGCCGCCTACTCAGAGATTATCTCTGCCTGACATACAAGGCCATATCCAACCCAGAATTGATGGACATGCTCCACCTAAAGAAAACCTTATCCCCTCAAGCCACATGCTCTAGGGATCTAAACCTCACCACAACAATAAATAGGACATGCTGGAGGGATAGATTCCTGTCCCAGAGACTTCCCATGCTCTGGAACAAGATCAAAATCTACATTAAGCAGAGCTCCTCGCTAGCACTCTTCAAAAGAAACCTTGATGAGAGGATGGGAAACAGAAAGTTTACCCCGGGGATCACTTCAGTGGCTCTGCTGGACAGAGGCAGAGGGAACTAATCTAAGGGGGTGGCGAAAGCCAACACATTCTGGCTAGGCTTATAAATGCCTTCGGGCAGATAGCCTAGTACCTTCCTATGAACCTATGAACCTACTTTATCGAGCTGTATTTGACACAGCAGGTCACATTGCCCAGGGGCCTCTCAACATATATCCTTATTTCTTATCAACTACACCACCTCCACCCTCTCCCTGACTCTTATTACCCCAGTATTTCCACCATGAGATATACCTGAAATATAATCATGTAAAATATACATTTCTCTCATAATTGTTTCGACATCTATTAATTGCTTCTTTGCAGTGTTATTATATCTTGCTACCTTCTGTTCTGTTTTCGGTATGTACAACTTACTGCCTTTCTGTTTCACCTTTTTTCCACTTGTCTTTTTCTTGTTTTCCCTGTGAATTATTTCACCTGGGCAGTATCTGCAAGTGGCCAGTTCTGATTAGTGTACTAACCCCCTTAAACAAACGTAAAATAAAATACATATATAAATAAAATAAAAAACATTGTCAAGTTATGTAAACCGTATTTTTTCAAATTGTTTGGACTAATATTATTGGGTCTTTCACTTTTGTTAGCTTTTCTTGCTACAGTTCTTTTTTCATGAGATTCTTCACTGTTTGAACAGTACTTTCTACTTGCTCATTGGACAGAAGAGTGTCGACTGGATATTATATGTCTTAATTCATATTTAGGAACAAATCTTCTGAATTCTTAATCAGTACATTGTGCAGCACTGTCAGAGAAGGCAACATCAGTTGTCCACTCTTCCAAGAATATGGCCTTTAATATACTAATCCCATGCATATTCCCTGTGTTGTCAGTTTGTTTATTTTAAGTGAACTTGGAATAATAATACTCTAGAGGCAGAAAATGCATTGATGTTTTTGAAATGGAATAAAATCAGTGACAACTTGATGCAACAGAACAACTGCAACTAGATGTCTACATTAGGTATACTTTCATATCTTTGTTTAAACTGCTGTTATTGTATACACTGCATATGGAAAAGCTCTGGACTGCTTGTTCCATATAAATTGACATTTCTGTCCAAAACCTTGCTTTGTAGTTTATGATTACTACATGCGATTCATTTGTATTCTCCGGCAGCTCCTTTCTCAATTGAATAGGAACTATTATTTTGTGAGATTTGAAATGAATCGGTAGACTTAACTTATTTTTTCTTTACTGATGAGTTTTGTTCTTCACATCCTTGTATTATAACATATGTCAGGCTACAAGTCTTAATACATTTTGTAAATTATTTTGCTTTTTATTTATCATTGTTAACTGCTGAATTACCTAAATATTATCTAGTTTTTCCTCTAGCAGTTCTTCAAGGTTCTGAAGTAAATAACCCCTGCTCAGAATATTTTCTGTTTGTAGTTCTTTGTCTTGTCTGTAATTCACTATCAGTTCGTACATCTGTAAATCAGGTAACTTACACTGCAATGCTAGTGGTGACTCATCAAATAGTTTCTGAATATGTAGTGGAGGGTTTTACAGACTGTTTTTATATAACTTTGGTTTTATCTAACTTCTTTACAATCAGCATATTCTTGACCCTTCAGCAACTGAATTATTCTCTTGTAGGATCCCAGTTTATATATCACTTTGACTAGCATCTGATTGCAATGCAACTAGATGATTCACATCTTAGCATTATAATGCTGTAGCATTTTGACTAGTTATTTGAGAATTTCCTGTTCATTGCCCAGTTCCCATGCTACATCTCATTCTAACAGATTTATTGGATACATATATATTGATGGCATAATTTGTACAAAATTTGCAAGGTACTGCATCATTTCCAAAAATATCTGTAATGCCTGTTTGTCTCCTGATGTTGCCATTTCCAGTCTTGCTCTTTGTTTTTCTGAATCTGGTTCAAGTCTCTCAGAAAGATGATGATATCTGTGAAGTGTTTCAAACTTGTATATTCCGTCTTCACATTTACTCTTATTTAACTTCGAATTCTACTGTCTAAATTCATTCAGCACATTAGTATCATCTATAGTCTTTGCAATATGCTGCTTGCTACCTGGCATTTATCTGATTTCTCACTGATTTCTTTGGATAGTGGCCTACCATAAGTTAGAGTTCCTATCAGATAGTTGAACTTCTGCAAGTTCGAACCTCATATGGTCGAGACCATAAGTTCGAATTTGCAGATGGACAAGCGTTTCAACGGAAATCTCCATAAGGGGAGGTTTCCATTTTGTTCAATGTGGTGCAATCTCAGAGTTGGTATATTTAAGTAGTGAGGGGTGTGGGGATACAGGGAGGCTTGCCCCCCCTGTTTACAACAAGTTTATTTTGTTTTCTTTTTTTTTTTTTTTGTTTTATATCCATAGTCGAAGTTTTTTAACTTTGAACAGGATGGTTCGAACATTCCGTGTTCGAAGTTATTAAACTTCAACTATGTGATATAGACCCTATATTTATATGTATTCCAAAAACACTCAATATCTTGACAGTTCTTGCCTTGCCAGTACCCTCCTTCTGGCAGCATCTTCATTTTCCATCAGTGGTAAATGTATGGATGTCCATCTGGTTATATACCCAGTCCATCAGATGGCTTGATGAAGTGAGAAGGGACGTGGGAAAGCTGGAGTGGAAAGCACAGAGGAGTATGTCATTTTGCAGCATCATATTCACTGTTCATGACAAGGCTTGTGTTTTCCCCATCCAGTCCCCAATGTGCTGAGTTATACACTAAAGTGTCATGAGGAAGTTACCCTGTCAGCACTGTGCCACACCCCTCATATCCTGCCCACCTACCAAGGAAACTGTAGCACTTGTTATGGCTTTGATTTTACCATCATAGTTCATGACTGTGGTACACCTACCAGCCGCACCATCCTCATAATAGAAGTAAGCAGGCATTGTCTCATCACTCCTCTTTCCCCAGCAATTGGCTCTTGTAATACGTGGGCTGCTAAATAAACTCATGTTGTTTGGGGTATATTTAGAGCATTATCCATTGATGCCATTTAAAAAGCAATTGTTCTTTCTGGGCTCACAATAATTTCTGAATATCTGTCTAAGTGTTGCTATTTTGTCTTTCTCGTTTTCATGGAATGTATTAGTATGTGTCTTGCCTGTACAGTACGTGTATCAATGTGCACATTTTTACTATTCCTATGCATGGAGTTTGCTTGTAATGGCATTGCCTCAATGTGTACAATACATCTGTTATCCCATGAAACTTTTCTCCCCGGGATTTCTCTGAAGAGGGGCTATTGACTGTTGGACTGTCCTAGTAGACAAATGGGAATACATACATACATACATACATAAATACATACATTAAATTGCTGTAGATATTGTTCACAAGCAAGAGTTAGGAATGTTGCACACTGAATCATTTCAGACTTTTCAGCTAATCCACTTGTAGAGAAGGAAAGTTGTATTTCTGGATTAGTAGATTCCAGTTTTAAGTCAAATTTCTCAATTCAAGACAGTGCATCTGAACTATAATTCTTTATGATTTTGTTTGTCTAAACATAGGGGATATTGAAAATAATATTTCTTCGATTCTGCAGGTACAGTTCTTCAGTTCTGTCAGGTATTTTTTTCATCTATGACATTATATCACATCAAGAGACAAAAAGTGGCATACAGATAGATGACATGTTACCTGATCTCTAGTGAGGTCTATATTCCAGCTGATAACTTGATGATGTGTGGGAAAAATCATTTTAGCTCATTAGCTTTTAAGACAAGTAACCCAAATGTGATAATGACAGAGGCAACAAGGAAGAGAATAAATGCAATACATATGGATATATAAGTAGTTAGTATAAGATAGATTCAGAACATATTTAACCAGCATGTTTTGAGGGGATGAGGGGAAACAAAAGTACCCAAAGGTAAGGGAGAACATGTAAACTTCACTCAGACAGTGCCCTGAAGTCAGAATTGAACTTCCACCTTAGGAACTTTGAATGAGATATCTTAGGTAATAACTTACAGTGCAACTTTTATAGTGCTCATTGTGCTTCATCCCCTAACATACATGGAGATTACAAGTTAAGTTCAACATTTTATAGTATAAAGGCATAGCATCAAGAGACACCACAGTTTTCATTTCTGTAAGCATTTTTCTTGCTGTCATGAGCTGGCATACAATGTATATGCACTTATACATAGGTGTTATAAAGTTCTCAAGCAAAAAAAAAAAAACTCATTATATGCGGTACGTAGAATCTTATATAAAATGTCTGGATTGTGGATATATGGAAATGAGAAATTGGTGTGTTAAATTAGGAATGGCAGTTTAATAGTAGTGATAATCCTCCATAGCTCAAAAAATGATGTGTATTCAAAACTGACAAGTCTAGACATAACCACTACTGGATTTACAAAAATGGATGTCAAACTCTTCCTACTCTCTGGAGACAGAATACTTTAGTTTTGTGCTGGGTATCTTCCTGTATCTATTCAATGTTACTCTAAGTAAGCACTTGAGGATCAAATTGCAGAACAGGGGTAAGTGTAGGGAATCACATCATCACTGTGATAGGGTAAGCCACTGGGCAAAGATTGTGTACATTACATAATAGTTTATTATTATGTCTTGTATACATTTTTCTGGAGTACCAGGCTTAATTTTGACACATTTTTGGTTAACCATCTAATGTGTAAACATAAATCTGCTATTTTTTGTCTTTTTTTTAAATCAAGATCAGGTATCTTGGAAAATATAGGTGTTAGTATATTTAAATTGCAGAGGCACAACATGTCACATTAAAACACTTTCCAATATATCCCAAAGGTTTATGTGCCTTAGGGATTATTTTAAGGTGTATATTTAAGCTACAGCAAAATTTGCAGGTTGCCTCTGTCCATTAGAAACATAGTTGCTGGTCCTGCGGTATATTTCCAATTTCCCATCCACTGATTCAGGTTTCTGTTGAATAGGGTTAGGGAAGAGCTCAGCTTCTCATGGATAGGAAGCCTGCTCCAAACAAGTGAAATTCTCTAGGATACATATCTGTCCCTCCAACATGTCCTATTTATTTCTCAATCAAAATTAAAATCCCAGAATCAAGTAATTCTAATGCCATTCATTTTGTGGTTCTGTAAAATGATCTGCACAGGACATGCTGTTTAAACCTTGTATTTTTTTTTTTGAGAAACCTCTGTGGAAATTCCAGATGTTGCATGTACCTGGACAGGTACATACCATAGGAGGCATTGTACTCAGTGGTGAGCCTGATGAAGTCAAATACAGTAGAATGGTTACTTCTAGAGGCCATGCCTTTGTTTAATATTTGAGCAACATAGAATCATTACTACCTTAGATACATGTTGGTCAGAACCCAGGTTACTATCTACATACATACCCAAATCCCTGACTACTGATTCTATTTTTAGAGGTGTGCTATAGATGAGGTAATTTCCTTGGCTGGTTAAATTCCCAAAGCATACTATTATGACTCTAGTGAGAGGATTGTACTGATTGGCCCCTGGCTGATAACGGTTTGCTGGTTTAGGGCTTGGAGTAAGCACCTCATTTGTTCTTTTGAGCTTTTTTAAAGTTGTTTTAGGTTTTAACTTTCTGGTATTTAACCTCATCCTTGAGTGGGTTTCTGCTTGTTTATACTGAACTGAATGGAGGAGGGGCCCAGCCACAATACTGTGCTGAGATTTCAGATCACTAGAGCCTTCTGAGCTTCCTAAAAATATAAGTTGCCTGTTTTATTGTTTATTTTTACTATGTATTGCTTATTCTTACCATTTATTGCACATTTTATTGAATGCTGCCAACTTTTTACTGTATTTTATTACTGTAAACAAACTGCACTGTTGTACTGCAATTGTCTGCCTGTTAAATTATTTTTGTTACTGTTTTCACTGTTTGTAAATCTATTATTCGCCGTTTTCACTGTTTGAAAGGTATTAACTGGAATGTTTCTCCATTTGTTAAGCATCTGTTTGTTTGCTCTGATTCTCCTGCCAAGGAGTGTATCATACAACTGATTTATTTGCAGTTAAAAGCATTCTCTAGTCTCCTCGTTTTTTTTTTTTTTGTTTGAAACTTTTAGTTAGTGTCTCAATGCTGTTTTTCTGCTGCGGTAAACATTTCTGTAGTGTTTTCTGCCTATAATAGTGTAGCTAGTAGCTAGTAGTTGTAGCATAGTCCAGACTCAGGGCTGCTGTTTCTGGGTTTTTGTTTGTTTGTAGTGGCTGTTTGTTCTGACCACATTTTCCTAGCCATCTTAGATTAGAAAGGGCCCTTCTCTACTCTTGTGAGAGAATTCTGCTGATTGGTCCGCTCATCACACAGCACAGTGGACTGCTGTCAGATAATTACATTTTTCCTTAGATATAGCTGTATCCCAACAGTGTAGTTACTCATCTTAAGACAATACTAGTGAAGCTGTGTAAACACCCCATTGTAATAACGGCCTCAAGAGTTTTTCTGAGGCCCTGCTCTTATTAACACAACTCACCCACTAGTTATTCCTACGTGTGACCCCATTTCCACCATATTCCTGTTTCTGACTATATAAATTTACCTAGTACTATGGACAGGCAATTTCCCAGTTTCTTCAGCCAGCTTGGTTGATATGGGCATCATGAGACAGTAGATGCAACTATATTAAAAACCTTGAATCAATGCTTTCTCTCACACCAGTCAGTACATCTGACACTAAGTGGGTTGTCAGCATGCATGCCTCATCACCTGCTCCACCCAAACCCACATCATACATACCTACATATGCAGAAGTCCTTGCCACAAACTTACCTTAACACCAGAGACCTCCCAAATACAAACACAAGCGATAGCTCATGCACCAGTGTCTCACCTGTCAAGTCCATAAGGCTAAACACTAAACTGAACATATTAGTTATAGGAGACTACATCGTGCGACACACTGCTGTTTCTCTCACCAGACAGGATAAAGAGAAGGTCATGATCAGCTGTCTGTCAAGTGCCAGTATCTCACACAGGATATCACACAGGAACTCAAGTCTCTGAACAACAGGTTCTGTTATGACTGCCATAGTCCATGTTGGAGTGAATGACTTGAGACATACCTCTCTGGACTATATGAAGAGAGACATGCTGAGCTCTCAGACTGTGTAAGCAGCATTTCACCTTCACCTAGAATAACGCCTCAATACAAACAGAAAATGATTGAGCTTGACTTCAATAATTGGCTTAGTTTTGCTGTCATTCTAAGGGGATCCTGTATCTTTCAATCTAGAAAGACATGATCCACCCCATAGTGCCTTTTTAGGCAGTGCCACATACCAACCAAAAACAACCTCAAGGTCATGTTGCTAAATGCTAGGAGTCTTAACATGGAACTGCACTCTCTGGAAGCAATCCTCATCCTAGAGGAAACAGACATTTGTGCAGTCACAGAGACCTGGTTTAAAGATGTGAAGAGCACCCTGTTCAGAACACAAACTGAAGGCATGAAAACTAAAGGAGGCAGTGTATCAATATTCATCAAGGATAAATACACCTCCAGATTTGTCAAACAGTATGACACCCTAGAGATACTTCAGATGCAATTAACTGCTAGTAGGAGACCTATTCAAGTCATCACCAGCTACAGACCCTATCAAGATACATCCTAACACCATAGTTTTGTTTGACTTTAGCTACCCTAGCATTAGCTGGATGAATTACTCATGCTTAAACTCACCTGCCCAAAGGTTCCTCAACTTTATCAGCTCTAAAGCAGCAACTAGACTAAAAAAATGCTCCAAATCAGATTATAACCTCTTACAGGATGATATAAATAGCTTCACTGCACCTATTCTCTCAGACAGAACTGAAATAACAAGTAAGATTTCTTGTGAAGTCCTCCAATGCAAACTGCAAACCCAAGTTTAGGTAATGGTAACATCTACACTGAGACCTGCTACCAGTGGTGGTTCCCCAGGATCGGGTCCTAGGACTCTACAGTCTGGAATCTACTTAATGTTCCTGCAATCTACTACATCAATGCCAGTGCCCTAAGTACACACTCATTGGTGAGAGATCTGGGCACTCAGGTTGACAGTATGTACTCTCCACTCATTAGGCTAATAACTGAGTACAACATCCATTTTGGAATGTACTTCTGTCACTTTGTTCTGTTTCAATCAGATTACTCAGACGCAGTCTCTGCCTTGTCTATAAGGTGGTCTCTGACCCCACTTTATTGGAAATGCTGCACATCTGCAAGTCAATGGCAGGCAAGTCAATGGCAAACACTACTAAAGATCTAATGGGACATCAATAGAACCTGCTGAGCTGGAGGGAGAGATTGCTCAGTCTCACAGAGCTTACCACCTTTGGAAATAGACTCCCATTTCACATCAAACAGCACCCCTGTTGGCCTTCAAAGACATACAGACAACAATTGAATTAGATGGGAACACCTCAGGGGTTCCACCTGTGTCGTCGCTTGGATAATATAGGCTGTGTATGTTGATCAAATGGTAACAGGTAAATTTGGCTTGTAAGGGCCATCTGGCCATTAGCCTAGTAACTTCCTATTATCCTATGATCCTATGCATTTCTTGCCATTGAGTTTTAAGCCATGGTTTTAGCACCAGTCATTTGTCTATGTTATTCATTCCTGCACAATGAACTGAATGGAGGGACAGGTATATCTCACAGACGATACCACTGCTGTGGAAAAGACTTCTAATACATATAAAACAAAGTTCATCCCTGTCCATTTTCAAGCACAGTTTATATGTATGGATTGGTAACAAAACATTTACCCCAGGACTGCTCCCTGTGCTACTAATGGACAGAGACAGCTCCTAAATGCTTTATCTCATGCATGGATCCCTTCAGATTAACTATGGTATGATTCCAGTTATTCTCATTAGGGGTAATACATAATTATTGAAGATAATGGGGAAGGCCAATCTAAAAGCAACTGGGATTGGTTATTTTTAGCACAAAAAGGGAAAATCTAGGCTTAAAATGGCCCACAGAGATGGCTACCCTAGTACTTACCTATGAACTTATGCTAGTGTCTTGGGGGAATTCTATGACTGCTTCAGGTTTGCAATCCTCTGCAAACTTGGACAGCTAAAGGCACTTGCCACTAGCTCTGACTTCTGAAAAACAGAGGACAAAAAAGGAGCAGACCATGTACTATGACCTGAGAAACTCTGTTAGTGATTGACCTTTTTGTGGATGTAGTCTCCCCTATCCAGTCTTCCTGGGTACTAATTGGGAGCCATCTGGCTATCCAGCATGTAAAAATAGGAGTTTATGCCTATATCTGTGAGTTTTTTTTTTTTACAATGCCTAAATGGGGTATTGTATCAAATGTCTTATCCAGGTAAAGGTAGGCAGTATGCACAGTTTTGCCCTCATTTATTGCCTTGGTGACCTTCTCAAAGAAATTCACCAGGTTAAGTAAGCATAATCTGCCCTTGATGAAATCAGTCTGGGTTGGACCCAGTGTTTGAAGTTTTTCTTTGTCCTTATTAATCATTTCTATGATAACTCTTTCCATGGCTTTATATATGAGGCTAGTCAGACTTATGGGTCTGTTGTTTCTGGGGTCTGTTGATGGCCCCCCATTGCGCACAGGGATAACTGTTGCAGTTCTCCATTCACGACGCAACAAGCCTATCAGAAGGCTATGGTTAAACAGTGACTTCAGTGGCCCTGATAGGTCATATTTCAGTCTATTTAGGAGACATCCAGATATATTATCAGAGCCCATCAATGCAGTGTTTTTGGCTTTAGGGAGTGCATCTGGGATCTGCTCCACAGTGATAATTGGTGGGGGGGTGGGGGTTGTTTAATGGTTTTTCCAGGAGGAGGAGAGCAACATTTGAGCCGAATTTGTTATCCAACAGATTTGCTATATCTTCCAACTCTGTGCAGATGGCTCCATTTACAATCATTTCTGTATACTGCTGTGTGCTGGATTTGAGGTTTCAGACATAGCTAAAGAAAACATTGTAATTGCCCTTTGCCTGAGCAGCTATCTTTACCTCAGATGTTGCTTTAGTAGACTTAATTTGCTCTCTTTGTTGTTGCTTACAAAAATGAGTGTTTTCAACATGCTGGGTGTAGCACCTCCTAATGTTGGCCATGATTTTTTTCTTTCATTATACAACCTGTTTATGTCTGGATGTCACCAGCATGATTTGTTTTTTAAGTTAGTTCTGGACTTATCTCTGGTAGGCACAGATACCTCTATGCATTTATTGATGTGACTATACAGCGTTTCTGTGAACAGTTCTGCATAGGCAGCTGGGTTCTTAGGGTTTGGGGAAAGGCTTGGAATTTTGACAGGTTATCACTTAGTAGTAGAAAGTTTCCCAGAGAAAAGTTTCTAAATGTTGCAGGGCTAGCCAAAGTCACAGAGCTGATTTTTATTATGAAAGAGACAGCATTGTGGACTGATCTTACCAGAGAGGACACTACACTGGGGGTATAGCTTTCTCCCATGTTTGTGAGTACCAAGTCAGGCATGTTATATCCCTAGTGAACATACGGACTACTTGGTCCAAGGTATTTCTGTTTGCAAAGTCTACGAATCTTTGAGTTCATAAATTTGGAGTTTGTAAGTATCCACCTCCCTATATTCCCCTCTCTTCCACTTCATGAGGTACCCCGTGCCCCACATAATTACTCCCTGCTTTTAGAACTTCACCTAATTTATGTTCCTCTCTGTTATACACCATCTATTATACAAGAATGAACTCTGAAAACATTTGCTACTACATCCCACCCTCTCTTTTCACCTCCTTAAACCCCCTTGCTCTACTTGTGACAGAGAGTAAGACCACTATCCCACATTGCTAGTCTGTACTTCACCATCTCCCATTCCTCTACCATCCCAATTAACCTGGTATCACCTGAAGTTCTTAAAAACATATCACCTCCTTTTGATATTTCCTTCATTTTAAGAGTTTTCTTTGCAACATGTAGCTTTTAATTATTCTCCTCAATTTCAAGAACTCCTATTTCTGTGAAATAGACCCCTTGATTGCTTCTTGGTCCACTGATCTCCTTCCAGTTTTACCCATACCCATATCAGGATTACTTCTTTTTTATTTGCTCCTCCCTAAAAATTCCTTTCCATTTTTTGATTTTCCCCTTTCTATTGTTTTCTAGACTATAACAGTCCCAGAACATATGAACAATACCAGGTGCCATGGCCTGACATCTTCCACCACTTATCATCCTCCTTCTGATACTCCTTTAAAGACAGAGGGATGGTAGTAAGGACCCACATAGATATTATTTTAAACTATTGATTTCTGATCCAATGTCATTGTCTCAAACTGACACACACATCCCCAAACAATCCCCAGTTCCTCCAATTTAAAAAAGACTCCCTTCTGTGTATCTATCTACTTTCTATTTCCAACCTCTCTGCTTCTCACCTATCTTGATCCAGTCAATATATTCATCTTTCTCCTTATCCAACCCTTCCCATTTTTCATGGAACTATCCCCCAAGTTCTTCTAACTTCCAATTTCTTTTTCTACCACAACTCTGCTCCCACAAAGATAACTCAAACTTCTCTATTAGGTAAATCTGCATTACTAAATAGCTTTTTAAACCTTAAAGGTATTTTCCATTCTATCTACCTTTTTTGCCTTTCCAATTCATCCTCATCTCAAACTTCCATAAGATTTCTCTACTCTCCATATCTACCCTTTCTTTAAAGTATCACTCCCCTCTTCCCTTTCCTTTTCCTAAGCATAAGTCACCTTTAAAAGACCTTGTCCTCTGACCAAGCTGGTTTTTTTTCTAAATACTAGCACATAACTGAGAAGGTGTAGTAGCCCCAAGACTATATTTTCTCTTCTAATCATCAGCCTTCCACTGGCGATTTTTGCTATGTTCCTCCTGCCATGTCTTGTTAGATTTCCTTCTGTGAGCTCACCATTTCTCCAGCCCCTGTGAAACTGGCAAGTGTCGTACTGTATATAAAATACCTTTTCACTACCCCTACCCCCCACTAGGCACTACACCTTCAATATTTTAACTAATCTCTAAGCACTTTGTTCAAATTTTCCTTTAGTCTGTACAGGTTCCTCCTAATTATATTCTCCAGTATATTACACAACTCTAGTCTATGACTGCCTTCTTATTAAGACACCATTCCAACTCTCTAAAATTCTACCCAGTAACCCTCCCAACACTATCTCCAGATTCTCTGCTACCAATCAGAAAGGGCCCACAAACATGCAAAATCAAAATCCCCACCCAATTTGCTCTCTTTTCCGCAACAACTTCTACTACCGCAACAATAAACAAACCAAAGGGAGTGCAGGCAGTCCTGTCTTGCATTCCTCTACAACTCACCCCCTTTTGAACTTCCTCCCTTTACTATGACATCTTTCCCTGGGGCTGTTTACAACTGTATCACCTATCTTTAAACTGTTCCATTATCCCCAAAAACAACAATCCAGCCACGGTAAATAAGAGCTAAAATTCTTTAATAAAAATGTTCAAAGTAAAAACAAGTACATTTAGAGCTTTCATCCCACATACATCCAGAACTTCCTCAGAATCTTACTTGTAAGAAAAAGAGATACACCCACCCTAATTTAATTAAAGGCACAACACCTCTATTGAGCCGCATGAGTATGGTCATGAATTAGTACATAACAATAAATATATGTTTTATCTTAAAAAGCAAATGAACTAAGGAACCCTTTATGGCTAAAGATAAGAATCTAATACATACAAAATTAACTATGTGCAAAATTAAATGATTGTTGCCAGTCTCCTGAGCTCACTTGAAATAGAAATATAATCAATTCCCTATGGAGTATTTGCATCTAACCGTAGTTGCTATATCATCCCACAATGCAATAATTTATTTTTCCAGTCACCACCACATGTATTGGGGTAAATTTTTTTCATCTACCTAAAACTTAAACTTACTAAAAGTATTGCAACTCTAGGAATTTCTAGCCAGGGCACTTCTATTGTCTTTCTTACAAATACTGTAATTATGCTGGCAAATCATTTTGTTCAATGCCTTCTCGGTTTTTCCAATATAGAAAGCCAGGCAAGAACAGCACCTGACAAGATATACAACCGTTTCAGAATAACAATGGTATCATCCATGTTTCATCGATTTTTTGACCGTATCCAAAATACCCCCACTAATTTCATCTTCACTGTATGAATATAGATTACATCTACCACATCGCTGAGTAATAGGAAAAAATTCTGATCTAACAATACCAGGATTTTATAAAATATTTTTTAAAAGTTCTCCCATTTTTAGATATGAAATGCAGTGATCTTAGGAAGTTCATGTCAATATGATCAAGGCCATTTAACATTATCCAGTTTTTACACATATTCTCCCTAATTTCCTTGGAGTCTGTGGAGTATTTAAATACCATGTGTAAAGGAAAATTAACAACCAAAGTTAATGAAGCTTTGTTGTTGCCAGGTTGTAAATGCTTAAGACCTACGTTTATAATAGGGTCATAGCTGTCCTTTGTAAAGCAAGATCTTTAGTAATGTTGGCGTCAATGAGGTTGTTAGGGCATCTGCTTTCAATAAACATACTCTTCAATTTCTCCATTTCAACCATACATAAGTCATCATTGGAAGTGAGTCTAGAAACATTGATACCTTGACTCATAACTACTTCTTTCTTTTGGTTCATAGGATGATAGTTAGTATAATGCATGAAAGAATTACTAAATCTGGGCTTACAATAAATGCTAGTTTCAAACCTTCCATTCAAGTCCTTCTTAATATTTATATCAAGAAAATGCATCTCATAAAAATCAAAAGCAGATGTAAATTTCAAAAAAGTAGTAGATGTGTCTAACTCTCTATAACTTACTGTAACAGTGGAACATCCCCCTTCCAGATGATAAAAATATTGTCCAGGTATCTAAAATAAGCGATACAATCTTGAAATGAA
Source organism: Protopterus annectens (assembly GCF_019279795.1). Taxonomy (NCBI): domain Eukaryota; kingdom Metazoa; phylum Chordata; order Ceratodontiformes; family Protopteridae; genus Protopterus; species Protopterus annectens. The sequence continues at coordinate 562,804,936 of NC_056738.1, read as the reverse complement.
GGCATTTTAAAAACAACCTCCTTTTCCACCAATAAAGAACAGTATTAACATAAATGGGGGGCACATACAACCCCCATTGCAACCCCTTTACACTGCTTAAAATATTCACCATCAAAAAAGGATGTTATTATTGAGCACTAGATCCATAAAATCATTTTCCAGTCTAACACCAACAGCAGTTAGTACATCATAATATAGCAATAACCCACACCTGGGTGTGGGTAATGCTGGATTTACCCACGGTTGGTGTGGTTTGATCACGAGGGCGAAGCCCGAGTGGCCAAACAAAGCCAACCATGGGTAAATCCAGCATTACCCACACCCAGGCGTATTATTATATAATGACATTATTTAAGAAAAAAATAATTACTTTTCTTAAATAATAGCATTGTATAATGCCTCCTTGCTGCCCTTCTGCAGCTATCTGGTATTCTGCAGCAGTTCTGATGTACTGCACATGCGTATACGTACGCAGTACATCAGAGCTGTGGGCAAAAGCAACGGAGAAAGCAAGATCTCCGTTGCTCTTTACAACCTGTCCCACTATGTTAAACAAGTTTAACATAGCAAGACAGCTTTAAAAAAAGCAACGGAGAATCTCCGTTGCTTTTTTAAAGCTGTCTCACTAGGTTAAACCCATTTAACATAGCGAGACAATTTTGAAAAAAGCAACGGAGAAAGCAAGATCTCCGTTGCTTTTTAAAGCGTCTCTTTAACAGAGCGAGACAGCTTTAAAAAAAGCAACGGAGAATCTCTGTTGCTTTTTTTAAAGCCGTCTCGCTATGTTAAACTTGTTTAACATAGTGAGACAGGCTGTAAAAAGCAACGGAAATCTTGCATTCTCCATTGCTGTAAAAAAAAAAAAAAAAAGAGTTATACTAATGGAAAAATTCCGGGTGACTGGACCTTTTTCCATTACTATAACTTTGATTTACAACATGCATGCTGACCAATCAGCATGCACGTTTTGGAATATTAATGGGGGTTCATTGTATAATGTGAAATAATCTCATCAAACCACATTATTCTGCACTCATGGGGTATAATGAAGAACAAGTTTTTTGTATATCCAAGATCGCTAAAAAAGATTGCTCTGTAAATGGAACTTGTCCCAATGTATCAATAAAGTCCCACAAGTCTTCCAATATATAACAGGCAGATATCAGCAAGTTCTTCAACTTTAAATCAATGAATTTAGCAAAGGGTTCAGTAATGGAAACCCCCACTGAAACAATAGGTCTCAGGGGAATTAATCTTGGCGATACCAATTATTTTAGGAATAATGGGTTTTTCAACCCTTAAATAATAAAACACATCTGTATAACTCCATCCAACAATAACTCATCAAGCAATAAATTAATCATATTATAAGCAGTGGTGAGTTCATTGATCGATACAGTATGGTACGGAGCTGTGTCACAAAAGTGGCATACATTTTTCCCTGGCAAACTAAAGTATCCATAATCACCATATCAACACCTGCATACATCTAATAGTTTTATTGGATGCAGATTTTTCAAGAATGTGATTTTCTTGACTGGTGAGGTTGTAAAAAAATGATTTACCTCTAGTATTCAACAAGCCTTTGATATCTCTCCCAACATTGCTGACACTTTGGTAGACTTGAAAATATTTGCCAGAAAGTTGAATTTACACATGTTATTTGGAGGGGTTAATTCCAACAGTGATTCCGTGCACATGTTGAAAAGAAGGAGCACTTTAAACCCTCCATTGCAATTTCTTTCTCTGACTCATCCATGAAATTATATATATATAAAAAGGATACAGTTTTTAATGTTGCTAGCTCTATGTGATCTCATTTACAATTTTCAGCATCATTATGCAATACACGACACAGATGACCTTTTTTCATATTATATACAAGTATAAATTCTGTTTCCACTAAATTCTCCAGGTGCCATTATTGAAAGAATCTATATACATTAGTGTTTAATATATAATCTGCCATAGCTTAATCAGAAGTAATGCTAATCACATAAACCAGGTAACTACATGGGACATTGTTTTTCATCCAGTATGGACGACAGCTCTTATAATGCTTAATGCTGTTGGCTTTCCCTGCCTCTGCGGTGCAAAGGGTTAAAGTACTGAGCATGACACAGATGATCTGAGATTAATAGGCATCTCTGGAGCTAGAAGAAGCAGGCAATAGAGAGCATGACTGAGCAGCTTACTCTATCTAGCCCTTCTTAATGGGAAGGAGATAGTGGTCCCTGTCCGCTGATTGCACCTGTACAAGAGGACTCCTTCATGTTCACAGTGGCTGTAAGACCAGGACACATGGGACTGGTGATTACATGCCAGGAGTGATACCTCTCATGGGGCATGTGTGTGAGATTGTGTATGTTAAGGTCAGACGACACCCCTACAGTAACAGATATGCTTATGTCAGCCATCAGGGTTGGAGCTAGGGCATAAGTGGTCTTACTGGAAGCTTTAAAATGTTTTTGTTTGTATTTCTTGTATTCCAGAAAAAAGAACATGATGTTCTTTTTAAAATATTTCCCCTGAACAGTAAATTTTCCAAATGTACCTTATACTTGTGAAAAGTCTTATCCATCTAACCAGGTTTAACTTGACTCAGTCAATCATCAAATTCTCCTGACTAAACTCTCTTCCTATGGGATATCACCCTCCTCACTTAACTGGTTTCTTAGTTACCTCACTAGTACTTCCCAAGCAGAAAATGGCAAGATGATTTTTCTTGCTTCCTTCTTTACTATATCTGTTGGAGTCCCACAATGCTCTGAGCTAGGACCACTACTGTTTAACTTATTCATCAATGACCTAAACACGGTAGCCAAAGTGGCTACTGTAGTACAATATGCCAATGACTGTCCTGTAATATGTGCAATTAGGACACTACCCATGCTACAAACACTTATCCAGAAATCCTACGCCATAGACGTTTTGCTTGACAACTAACAAATCCTCCTAAATCAAAACAAAAAACAAACAAAAAAAAAGCTAAAAAAAAAAACTAAACTGCTACTGTTCACCCACAACTTCCTGTCATCCAGCAAGACCAGTATAGAACTAGTATCCGACACCAAACTTCTGGATGTGATTATAGATGATCATATTAATTCAGGACAATTTATGCCTACTGATGATATTCCACTAAATATATCTCACTGTATTTAAAAAAATATTCATATACAACCCATGTAACTGTTATTTTTGATTAAAACTGTCTGTAAATAACGTAACTGATGTTGATGGTGTCTGAGTCATGGAACTGTTGCTTATGAGTGAAACAGACTGTAGATGATGAAACAATATAAATGATGTCCTAGTTTTCTGCATAATGAAGCTTTTCTCCTGAAAAAGAACACTGCTCAGTCAGACTTCCCCAGTAAATAAAGCCAATTAATCAATAAATAAATAAAAAGAAAGAAAGAGTAATCCTGATTTGAATGTGACTGACACTTAATATGTTAATGATGAATGACCGTGACACTGTGCACAAAACTGGGAGAAACAGGTTGCAGATGGATGGATGAATGAAAATGATATATAAAATGGAAAGGCAGAACAAAATGAAAATATGTCTGAAGAAATTGAAACAGAAGACGAAAAAGATAGTATCTAACTTATTAATTGACAAAAGGTTTGAAGAATTAGAAACCTGCAGTGAGCAGGGTAAATGGTACTAAAAGGGGATGATATTGGTTCTGTATGTAAAAAGGTAAGACAAAGAAAGCAATGCACTATTAAAAACTGCATAAAAAGGTAAAAGGGTGGTTTGTCATTGTATCAGCAACTATTAATAGCATTATACATAAAGTAAGGAGCATGAAGGTGCTGGCATGGATATATGCTGCTTACAGCACATAAGATATTAGAATGAGAGGACAGTTAAAACATGTGGAAAGGTGAAATGAAATACCTCATAGATTTGGGTGGGAGTTATGCTCAGGAATAGGAGGTGTGATTAAAGCTGAAAAAGTATAACACTGGGTGTTAGAATTTTGGTCACAGGAAGTATGAGGAAAGGAAAGGAAGTATTAAAAGTTACCATACTATGTGCTTATACATTAGTAGGTAGTAGAATTAAACTGTTTGAAAAAATAAAGACATTTGTTATAGTGGATACAAATATAGCTATGGTTTGAGATTTTAATTGTATCTCAAGAAAATATACCAGAAAAGTAATCAAGATGTAAAGATGTGTAAGGATATGATGATATGTTGTGGATTACAGTTGGACAATTTACATGTGTTTCAGAAAATTAAAGACAGAAATCACTATATTTTATTATCGGAAAACTCAATAGAAACTGTGGGAGAAAATGCTTTAGTGTTTGTGTGGGTGAGTTAGAAGAATTCATAAGGGATGAAGAAGGTCTGAAAAGGCTTACACACACACACACACACACACACACACACACACACACACACACACACACACACCTGCTAACTGACCCCCCTAACTCCCCTACCACTATCTACCTGGCAGACACTTACACACACACACACACACACACATATATATACCTGCCTAACCGACCCCCCTCAACTTCCCTACCTCTATCTCCCAGGCAGACACTTACTCACACATGCAGCCCTTCACACACACACACACACACACACACACACACACACTGACACACACACACATATATATACCTGCCTAACCAACCCCTCCAACTTCCCTACCACTATCTCCCAGGCAGACACTTACTCACACATGCGCTCACACACACACACACACACACACACACACACACACACACACACACACACACACACATATATACCTGCCTAACCTACCTCCCCAACTTCCCTACCACTATCTCCCAGGCAGACACTTACTCACACATGCGCTCACACATGCAGCCCTTCACATACACTCACAAACACAGATTATACCCTACTTTACAGTACTTATACAACTGCAGATATTTAAAGAAGAGGTAAAATTGTGATGCATTCTTCATGAAGCTATGAGGACATTCTATAATCTATGGACAGATTGATGGATAATATTAAATGAAAAGAGGAAAATATATCTTATGATTGAGACAGAAATTAGAATGCAACAAAAGGAAGAATTTGAGCTAAAGTATAAAAGAATATGAAGAGGTTTTACATGAGGAGGAAAGGGAGATTTATATTAAAGACAGAGAAAATTATATGAAAAAATAAAATAAAAACAATAGATATGGCATATAGACAGGGGTATTTATAGAGAATTTACTGGATAAACATTTTATATAAGCAGTAAATTATAAAATGCAATAATAAATAGTTATTTATATATGCATATAAAATGACAACAAGTTCAAAACACCTCTTTATATTTCTATTTAAAATAACTTGTAGAAAATGTTACTGATAGCATTGTACTGAAGTAATTATTTAGTTGTCTACAAATATGATTATAGCAATTCTCATAAAATGGCAATTTGAAAATATACAGGTATGTAATATTTGTCTTACATTAACTGTAAACAACAAAAAACCAATATTTTATATACGTGTCCGAGGTTGGAGATATACTTACTCATGATTAGGCATTGAAGACTGAGTTGCTTGGAAGTGTCCCTGCATGTGCTTTCTTCTTCTGAGAATTGGGATAATATGCACATTGGGTTATGGTGATTCTTCTCTAGTAGTGGCTAGTACTAACAATTCACCCGCAATACTGTAAATGTAAACGTATCAGGGATTCAGTGGCTGGGGGGAGGGGTTAAGTACCCTGCACTGCAAGATGGCATTCTTTGTGGTTTGTGGTATGTGGTATGGTATGGTATGGTATGGTATGGTATGGTATGGTATGGTATGGTATGGCATGGTATGGTATAGTATGGTATGGTATGATATGGTATGGTATAGTATGGTATGGTATGATATGGTATGGTATGGTATCGTATGGTACTGTAAAGTGTGAAAATGTATAGCTGGACTTAGGAAGGCTGCCCACCTGAGCAATGTAAAATACAAAGTTGTAGATCTGAGACAGTCTGTGAGGGAAACACAAAACAAAAGGACTTGACACCTCCTGTGAAAGATCTTAGGTAAGAAAGTAACAAATAGTAGGAGTACTACTTTATTTATTTACTTACTTATATTTATTTGTTTGTTTATTTATTTAAATGTGTTAACCACAGTAAAGGATGATCACAATTGACACATTTCAGTCTCAGCCTGAGAACTAACATGACTGCAAGTATGCAGTAATGGTTAATAGGACAACTGACTCTGGAGTGTGTAGAAAGGGATTGATAGTACTACTAATTCAGGGATATGGTTTAAGACCACAGATTATGAAGTTGAGGCATTAATATGTATATAGATTTGTATACCTGGGTTTGCTATGTACTGAATGCATCTGTGGTTTGCAGACACTGTGAAGTTGTTTGCATGATGTATCCTACATGATGAAAATGCTGAATGATGAATCCGTGGCTGTTTCATAAATCTTCCAATTTGCAATACCAGAGAGCTTCACAACGGTACCGTTAATGTTTTGCCTTTAAAGTGCGCATACTGGTGGTTCATATAAACAAATGTGCCTCTCCAGAACCTGTTTCTGTAGACCATAGGTGCAGATCTTTGTAGGAACGTACATTAATGATTTAATTATTTCTCACCTTCTGATTAATTTGAGCTTTCAGCCCAAAGGGTTTATAACCTGCTTAGGAAGCAGATACATAGCTAAGAAATGACCCCGAATAATGGCAATCTGTGGGTTGCTATGTGACAGTCAGAGAATCCTATTGATAGTGTCAAAGGCTAATACTGTTACTGCAAGAGATATGAAACAGGAAAAAATGTCATTTGTAAAGATTTGATACAATTTCATCTTCTGTGCATTGATTTGATCATATCTGATCATAAAGTCTAAGTGGATGTGAAAAGGCCAGTGGCACAGGATGGAGGGAATTAATAAAAATATTTAAACCCATAAGGAATTGTGAGTTATGCATAGAAAATCATGGAATGTCACAGAAGGTTTTACATAGTGTTACATTTCTGCAGCTAAGGCAGTCATCTTAATTTACAGAAAAGTACTTTCTGCACTTCATTATAATATTCCATAGGTTTTAGAACTAATTTCTGCAATGAAACATATGGAGAGTATTTTAGTGCTTATGTGATTGCTTTTGAATTCATGCAAAGTCATTATCTCAAGTCTTTCAGATTTACAACCTCATTTGCAAGCCATGTTGCTTAGTATTTTAATAAATAATGCAATTATGTGACACAAAGCTATCCAAAATGTTGTCTATTAAGGAAAAAAATCATCATAAGGTCTACACAATCACATTGACAGCAGCAGTGGTTTCAATGATAAATTGCTGATCAAGAAAGCATTCTTAAGTAGTCAGCAACAATTACTTTCTAAACACTAAGCTGTTGATCAAACATACAAACAGTTCACAAATTGAGCTTTTCTCCTTTCTGGAGTTCACACAACCATTTTAGTTTGTTGTAATGCCTTACATTACTGTTTATAATTCAAATTGCATTTGCTCAATCTGTCTTTGTCAAATGCAAAGACTACAGACTAATTAATAATGCATTTAATTGTGTAGCTCATGTTCATCACATTCTTATCAGAAGTTATTTCTAAGTCCCTTTTCTCTGTTTTGCCTTCCTAAACAATTCCCTCACTTGAACAATCAGGAAAGCAGCATTTAGACTGCAAAGATATACAGTAACTTTGCATGTAGCTATGTGGTCTAATTAAATGTATTGTGGAGTGCATTCCCCTCTGCACGGTACAGCCATCTGTTCCCTGTGATTGCGATAATTGTATAACAGAATTACATTTACTAAGTAGGTTACAGTTTTATACTTTGTAAAATAAAATTGAAGTCATGCTGAAAGGTAAAAAGTCACCTGAGAATAGTGAAGAAGCTAGAAATTAAATCAAATTTTGATTTTTTTAATTTTTTTAAATAATACAATACCAGGTAAAGACAGATAGAAGGAGAGATTACACTAGTTAGCCCTCACCCATCACACACACACACACACACACACACACACACACACACACACACACACACACACACACACACATACACACACACACACACACACACACACACACACACACACATGCATACATACTTCCTTTGTCACTTCTTTATTCCTGATTGAAACCTCAAATATTGTAAAATAACATTAAGCAAGAGCTGCTTGTCTAGGCAGGAATTCACAGTGGGGTCGAGCCTGACAAGACACACAAGGAAAGGGAATAACAGTAAAGCCGACACAGTGAAAGAAAGGACAGATGGAAGTGTGAATTCAAATCCTTGCCTTTATTTAGTCCGAGGCTTGAAAGCAACAGCAATGCAACATCATGAAGGTATCAGAATGTTTGGCATATTTTTCTGTCGCATTGTTGTTTAATTTTTGATTATTAATTCTATGACAGATAATCTGCAGCTCAGTTTTAGGACAAAGCTTGCAGCTGCAATTAGTAGCAAAGAATCAGCTTGTTTTAGCCACAACCCTGACAGAAGAAGGCACTGAGAATTTCTATGGACTCTAGCTTAATCTGTTAGCTTCTCTACATGAAATTCCTCAATGATGCAGCTGATTTATCCAAACTCTCTTCCATTCTTTGAGTGCTACACTTAGCAGCTTCATTGAATAATGCAGACATGGGGTAAGCTGCAGAAAAAATTTTAAGGAAGGAGTATTTTTATATAAATTCTAGTTCATTTCTTCAACTGGCATCTGTATTTTCCATCACTTGCTCATTCCTCCCACCAATTATGTTTAAGCTTTCAGAAAGGTGGGACATGTCTAAAACTGGGTCCTTAATGCATGGATAAAATGGCAAGAGATATTTATGGGCAGCCACTGTCTCAACAGATTCTAAAGCTATTCTTTCATCAGACAGACACTTTTCTTCTACCCATTGTCAGTGAGACTTTACTAAGTGCTTTACAGCTTTCAACACTGTAAAATACTTTGTAGTCCTATGTGTTTTTTTTCTGTAACTGGAAGTTTTAATGATTTTGTACACTACAGTGTCCAATTGTAATGCATATTTTAGTTACAATGGCACCCATTTATGATAACTTCCTACTGTTTACCACATTGTTGAAACATAGTCATTATCTTGGCACATACACTGTTTATAGTTCTAATGTCACCAATGTGTGTTAACATGCAGAAACTGCAATGCAGATTAATATTTTATGTGAAGGACACCCTTGAGATACATAGAAAATGATCTCATATTCTATATCTGGTGTTTAAAAACAGAAAGCAAACAAGTAAATAAGATAAGAAAGTGGTTAAATGAGTCAGTGTGTTGCAACTGAACTTTACTGGCATTTGCTTAAAAGTTGTTCTAGCTCTTATTTACTATAGCCAGTTAACCCTAGAAAGAACTAGGTCTTTAAGTTGTTGCTTATAAGTAAGGGCATGGTATCTAGATCCAGAGAGGTCTTCAGAATTCCTTACTTGGCCCTCGTCAGACCCATCACAGAGTATAATGTTCCCTTCAGTATATACCTGACCAGACACATGCAGCAACTGGAACATCCACAAAGGTTCCTTACAAAATAGAATACATGGAGTTAGCACAAAGTCCTATCCTGATTGCCTGAAATTGCTTTATTTATTTATTTTACATTTGTTTACCAGGAAAGTCTGACTGGACACAGGTCCTTTTTCAGCAGAGGCCCGGGGAGAAAAGCTCCACATCAAACAATATAAACAACAATAACACATTGCAAGTACAAGTATACATGTGTATTGTTGTACGAGCTTATTAATACAGGGTATATATCATATTTTTGAGCACACATAATAATGACATATTTACCTAGCGAGGTATATACATATAAACATAGGTAACTGAGATGTTATTATCAGATGAAAAGCTTCAATTATTACCAGATGAAAGTTTCAATAGACAATAGTATAACAATATCAGGCTGTAGTTCGATCCACAAATAAACATCCTAAGTAATCATAAGATATAATATACACTAATATAACAGTGCAAGTGAAATAGCAGTGTTATATATGTTCATCTCATGTCTTTTGAAACACTGAAGACAATCATGATTCTTGGAATGCAAGAATCGCAAGTGTGAATGTGAAGGAATAAAAGTCCAAGACTGTGGCACAGCAAAGCTTTCCTTCTTCTCCAAGGCAGAGTAACCTAAGATAATTCTATAACAACAAGTGTTTAGGGGGAGGTTTACTACATTTGCAAAATTTTAAAAAAGCTACTGCAACAAGTTTTGGAATACACTGCCTTTCGTCTGAATAGCTGTTTTTTTTCAAAGTGCTAGGAATTCAATTATTGGATCTTGCATTCCTGACAGGGATCTATTTTATCCCTTCCATATCTTGGATTTCCTTGTGCATTTTACTACATTTCATAAGTTAATCATTGGTTACCTTTTTAACCTCAACTCCACCTTTTAAACTTTCCTCTCCTAACTTATACTTTAATCTCATTAGTCAGAGCAGATCATTGTATTGGTATATGCATGTTTATGTTTAAAAGCAGATCTTTAGACATTTGTTTACAAGATCTAGCTCTTTTGTTATGGTTAACCCGTAAAATGAAACAAAGATTTTCAGTTGACTGGAAGATGTTTTATAATAGGGTTTTAAGCACCAACATTTTTTATTTGTTTGCCTGAAATATCATTTGTTTGTTTGAAATATCATCAGACTTAGATCTTGCATGCACTATTGTTAAAAAAATCATGTTAAATAAAAGCTGATGTTTAACCTAATTCATTGGAACTGCCACATATATTATTTGGCTATTTAACAACTTAGGTTCATAGGTTCATAGGTTTATACTAGGCTATCTGCCCTAAGGCATTTATAAGCCTAGCCCAAATTATTGTGGCTTACGCCACCCCTTATATGAAAAAATACTGTGCCCATTAGTTTGTTGCGCCTCTGTCCAGCAGTGACCCAGAGATGATTCCCGGGGTAAACCTACGATCTCCCATCCACAGGTCTAGATTTCTCTTGAACAGAGTCAGCGAGGTGCTCTGCCTCACATGGACCGGGATTTTATTCCACAGCATAGGGAGTCTCTGAGTGATAAATCTATCCCTCCAGCACGTCCTATTTATATCTGTGCTAAGGTTTAAGTCGCTTGCTCTAGTGGTTTTGGTGGATTTGGATTTTTTGAGGTGGAGCATGTCCATTAATTCGGGTTGGACATGGCCTTGTATGTCAGGCACATGTCACCTCTGAGCAGACGGTATGCGACTGAATAGAGCTGGAGTTTCTTCAATCTGGCAGCATATGACAGATTTTGGAGTCCCTTTATCCTTTTGGTGAGGAACGTTTGGGGTCTCTCCAATTGCTGCAGATGTCGGGTGAGATACATCCCGAATGGGGCATTGTACTCGATCATTGGTCTGATAAGTGAAGAGTACAGGGAACAATGACCTCACTAGATCTGGATGTGAATCCCTTCATGATCAGGTGGGCAATGTAGAAGGTCTTTCTAACCACTTTAGCAATGTGAGTGTCAAAAGAAAGGCCACTGTCAACCTGGGTCCCCAGGTCCCTGATAACCTCTTCTGTGCTTAGTGGATTGCCACCTATATGGTAGCTTGGGGTTACCTTGTTTTTCCCGAAGGGTATGACTATACATTTTGGCGCTTAACTTCAGGCCATGGCTCTGGCACCAGCTATCTGTTTCAGTGAGTCCCTTCTGAAGGATATCCGTGTCGATGCACTTTCCACTATGGCGGCAGTTTGCAGTCATCTGCAAACTTTGTCAGCCAAAGTCCTCCCATGTTGGCCTGTACTTCTGAGAAGTAGATGCCAAACAATAGGGGCCAAGGACCGAGCCCTGTGGGACACCACTTGTGACCGGCTTGGAGTCTGACACAGCGCCAGCAACTCTAACCCTGTGGGTTCTGTCCTTAAGCCAGTTTGCAACCCATCTTGTGACATATGGGTTTACATTTAAGCTGGTAAGTTTTTCTACAATACCAGTGGGGTATTGTGCCAAAGCCTTGCAAGGTCAAGGTAGGCTGTATGGACTGCCTTTCCTCATCAATGGCCTTGGTGACTATTTGAAGAAGTCGACCAAGTTCAAAAGGCATGATCTTCCCTTGACAAAGCCAAACTGGGTCGGGTCCAATGTCTGCAAGTCCCCTATATCTTTGTTTATGAGCTCCATTATGATCCTCTCCATAGCTTTGCAGACTAGACTTGTTAAGCTTATGGGGCTGTAATTACCAGGGTCCGTGAGGCGCCACCTTTGTGGAGTGGGACCACAGTTGCCGACGCCACTCCTTGGGCACGTATCCTGTGGTAAGGCTGAGATTAAACAGCTGCCTTATGTGCGGGTTTAATTCCTCATTTAGCTCGTGTAGCACACAGCCGGGGACACCATCCGGTCCCATTGATGCTGTGTTTTTAGCTTTAGAGAGAGCAGCTTTCACCTGCATTTGCGATGTCCGGGAGGCTACACTCGGCTGGGATAGTTATCTCTCCTTTAGGGGGGGGGGAGGGGGGTGAAGTTTGCACTGAACCTGTCTGCCAGTATGTTGGCAATGTCTGTGGGTTCAGTGATTTTTGTATCATTTTGGACTAATTCTGAGCATATCTGTGAGTTTCCACCCAGGTTCCTAACATAGCTGAAAAAGGCCTTATGATTGTCCTTTGAATCCATGGCAATTTTTCTCTCAAAATTGGCCTTAGTTGATTTTATGAGTGCTCGTATTTTTTTACTAATAATGATCAGGGGTGACTTCCCTTTTATGGATTTTGTTCTATCATGTAATAGCTTTCTCCTCTTATTGTAAAGTTTGTTAATGGCTGGGGTCCACCAGACTGGACGTTTGCCCTTTGTGGAAAGAGTCTTGGTTTTATTTGGGATTGCCTGATCCATGCAGTCCTGGAGGTGTTCATAGAAGGCATTTGTAAGGGCTTCCAGCTTGGGTTGTGGTTTCCTCTGACTCAGGGGCCTTGAAGGATACCACACCAGTCTGGAGTAGTGTGAAGTTTGCTTTAGAGAAGTTCTTCACTATGGTCTTTTGTTTGGGGTGGGGCGGGATGTGGATTTCCAGTGAGATTAGTTTATGATCAGATCTCACCAATGAGGGATATACTTCCGTGTGGAGCATTTTGTCCCCATGTTTGTGACAATGAGATCTAGTATATTTTCTCCTCTCGTGGGAACAGTGACTAGCTGTTCCATGGCATTTGAATTTATGAACTCCAGGAACCGTTGGGCTAGAAAGTTAGGGCTTGAGTAATGTTCCCAGTCTATATTCGGGTAGTTGAAGTCACCCAATATGATGGTGTTTGGAGATACATTTATACCCTCCAGTGTCTTCAGGAAGGCTGTGTGGGGTTCCTGAGTTTGAGAGGGTGGCCTGTAGCATGCTACAATTTGTAGAGCAGTTTTGCCTATGGTTAGTTGCACCTGGATGGTTTCAAGCTTCATGCGTTGCCACCAACCTGGAGGTGTGAGTATCCTTTATGAATATGGATACACCCCTCCTTTTGTGGAGTGGTCCGGGTTTTGGGGCGGAACGCATGATATGAGGTAAAACCTAATAGTGCCGGGGTGCTCTCAGGAGCCTTGAACCAGGTTTCAGTTACAGCACAGACATCGATGTTCTCCATACTGAGAAGGGCCTCGAGTCGTGCATTTTGAGATTTAGACTTCTGGCATTGAGCAGCATTACCCTCAATTTCTTCCCATTTTTGTTTTCTAGGGTGGTAGGTTTAGAATTTGAGCCTTGCCTAAAAAAGGCACTATGGGGGTGGCAAGAGCCTTAGCCAATATCCGAAATCCCAGGGTGACAGGTGCAAGCCGTCCCTTGCAGCAGCGTGGCTTGTCAAGCATGTCATCCCAGGCAGACAGACACTGGATCCCCTTTGAATGACACCAGACATTAAGCCAATTGTTAAAGCTGATCATCTTGTCTCTATATTGTGGCATCATTCTTGGTGAAGGAAGGATACTGCTCAGGGTTAGGGTCATACCTGCCTGGGCTACATAATCAGAGAGCTCCTCTATGTCTCTTTTCATGCAGTCCAGGGAGGTGCGTCTCAGGTCGTTCACACCAGCATGGACAATGACTGTGTCATATTTGTACTTGCTGTGGAGTGACCAGTGCTTGTGTTATGTGGCAGATTCTAGCGCCCGATAGGCAGCTTACTGTGACCCTCTCCTTGTTCAGCCTGGTGAGTGGGACGTCAGTGTGTCTGACTATGGAGTCACCTATGACAAGTATGTTTGGTGTTGTATTTGGCCTTAAGGGCTGTGACTGCTTTGCACACTGCTTTTGTGGTTTATGTGTTGCTTGTGGGGTGTCTTGAGGTAGCAGTTGTTTGGGTGTCTGCTTTGGAGGCCTCTGCTGTTTAGGTAAATTTTACTCAGAGCCTCCAGTATGTCTTTGTGTGTTTATGTGTTTGATTCAGTGGAGTGGTAGCATTATGTGAGGCTGGTTTTGTGGTGTGTGTAGTTGCCTTCTCCTCCTGTCTGGTCTTGCCAGTCCTGAGTTGAGAGAGCTCAGCCTCCAGTTTGGCTAAATAGCTGCATCTCTCAAGTATTTGTGTTATGTGGGAGGAGGAGAGGGTTGTCTGTGTACATGAGGCAGTTATAACATTGCCTCAAGATTCCCAGATTCACCAGCTGGACCGGAGAGGAGATTGACAACTGACCTTTGGACATGCTAGAATAATATTGGGAAATCCTTAATTGAAAACAAGGGCCAGTGGGGAGTGAGGGTGTAGTGCTTTTAATTTTTAGTGCTGACTTATATAATTGCTTTAGTGAGCAAGTGCCAGGTAACTTGAGTGCAATGTGTTACAAGTAACTAAATGCAAAACGACAAACAGTAACTTTCTTTCAAGTGAAACAAGGAAATAAGTACAGTAAGCAATGCAGATATCACTAGTGATCCACAGAAGCGCTGAGAAGTTATATTAGGTGAATTAGCTTCCAGGGAAATGACAAGCAAACAAACAACAAGCATATAAACAAAGCTAGATTCAGTAGGCCTGGATCTAGTCTATGCTAGAGCAAACAAGGTGAACCAATTTCAGTAAGATACAGTTCAAATATTCAGGCACTATAAACCTTTAACCAGAAAATTCCCAGCTCAGAAGGGCAGAGTCCAGCCTCTTCTCCCACAAGAGTGCAGACCACGAACCTTCTTAATGTAAAATAACTGGCCTGAAGCCCAAGTGCCTAAACCAGAACTAATACACTTGGACACTGGGCTCTCAATCAGCAGTTCCCAACTTAGAAGGATGAAAGCTACCTGTCCTGCCACCACAGTGCTTGCCACAAACCTTCCTAATGTAAAACAACTGGTCTGAAGCCCAAGTGCTTAATCCAAAAGACTTGAATGATAGCTACACTTTAATCAAGTTACAACCAAGCAGTAATAAATACCATTGAATACTTTAGAGAATGTCTGGATTAGTGCTCAAGTTACACAAACAAAGCTAGATCCAGCAGGCCCGAATCCAGTCTATGCCACAGCAAACAAGGCGCACCAACTTCAGTAAGAAACAGTTCAGATATGCATGCACTATAAGCCTTTAACCAGAAATTCCCAGCTCAGAAGGGCAGAGTCCAGTCTCTCCTCCCACAAGAGTGCAGACCACGAACCCTCTTAATGTAAAATAACTGGTTTGAAAGCCCAAGTGCTTAAACCAGAATTAATACACTTTTAGAATAACAGACACTGAGCCCTCAATCAGCAGTTCTCAACCTAGAAGGATGTAAGCTACCTGTTCTGCCACAACAGTGCAGACCACAAACCCTCTCAGTGCAAAACAACTAACTGGTCCGAAGCCCAAGTGTTTAAACCAAAAGGCTTAGACTGAGTTACACCAAGCAGTAATAAATACAATTGAGTATTTTAAGATGATGCAAAAGTAAAAAGAAGTAGGTAAAAACACAAGGACAGTAAAAGCAGATGAATTTTTTTTTTTTTTTTTTTTTTCTGAACAAGTGCTGAGCTCAAAGAAACAGATTTGAGTGCTGAAACTAGAAAACTGGCTAGTTACAAGAAAAAAAAAACAAGCTAGAAGGCTTACCTCGTACACAGAAGGGCTTGGGGCTCAGAAGCCTACAAATAGTCTGTACCACTTAACAAGAAAGGCAGGAAATAAGCTTAATTTTTTTTTTTTCTATTTCCCAGATGCTCTCTTTGTACACAGTAGGAGTGCCTGAAATCAGAATATGATCTCACTGCACTCAGTTGAGTGAGCAAATGAGATGGGCCCAGAGGCAGGCTGAGGGGCGGGCAGTTTCAATGCCACTAAGATTAACACCAAAACAAAAACAGGGTGGGTGGGAATAACTGAAGAGCAGAATAACCAGTTAAAAATTCCTTCAACACTCCTTCATACACAGTTTAAATCAATTTAAATACTGTATTTTTTAAAAAAAAAGTGCATAAAAAGGTACTTAAATTCTCTTATACGTCCAGTTGAATATAACCAAGTTCTTAGCTTATAACCAAGTTCTTAGCTTTAGTATACATTTTGTTACTGTTATCTTATAACTTTTGTAATCATGTAGACTCTTAGGAAGGGTCAGTCACAATTAACTTAAGAGACCTTCCAACACCCAGTCACAGTGTCCTTCCTGAAGTGCACGACAACATATTCCATCAGTTGCCCAACCATTCCTCTCTAGATGGGGGTGCCCTTTTAGTGCTAGGGTTGCAGACAGGGATACATCCATCATACTGTGGCTGTCTGTTTAACCAGGATGTTAGTGAAGTGGAAAGGAATCCTAACATCTCAACACAGTGAAATCAAGTACTTAAGTGCATGCAGTGGGACATCACGGCAGTAATGACCTGCCCCCCAAAGTGACATCATCCCCCTAATCCTAGCTCACAAATCTGCCCAGCTCTAAAGATCTCTCCAATCTCCATTCTACACCAAAAAAGGGGGCAACAACAATCCTCCTACCTTATCCTCAACCCACCATGCAGAATTAGTTGAGAAGTAATAGCCTCATCATTGTTCTCTTTCCAGCATAAGCTCCTTCAATGCGCAAGCTACTAATCAAACTTAGTTCATCTAGGCCATACTCAAAACTTAATCCCTCTATGCCAGTGGAGTTGGTTAAAAGACAAAGAGGTACAGAAGTTCTTTTTAGGCTTTGATCAAAGTTATTTAATTTTAGCAGGGTTTTCAGCAAACCCAGGCAGATAGCCCTTCTCAGATTCTTTCGTTGATATATTCAGGACAGGAACTTCATATATTTGGAAATAAGAAGTTATGTACTCACCATAATGTTCCATGTGAGTTGTTCATCTCGTCTTCATTCTTGACTGATGGGTTTGGAGCCAATCCATTGGCTCCAGTATGGCCACATGCAAAGTTCGAGGTCTTCGAGTAGCTCGAGGCCAAGCCCCTATCCCATGATGCACTGTAAATTACCTCAGATCTTGTTTGCTGCGTGTAGTATAACCATATAAAACAGTTATCCCCCCATGGAAGTGAAGAAAAAATTGAGCAACTAGGATGAGACCAACATCTAGGTCAACTGTCAGCCAGTAGGGGGTAGGAGGGAGGGACATAAGAATGAAGGCGAGATGAACAACTCACATGGAACGTTATGGTGTGTACATAACTTCTTAATGTGAAGTTGTTCAATCTCACCGTTCATTCTTGACTGATTGGTAACGTCCCAAGCACCATCAATCTAGGGTGGCTCATGGGAGTACATTTTTCAGGACCATGGACCCAAAGGAAGTCCTGTCCCTGGAGGCCTTATCAACTTTGTAATGAGTGATAAAGGTATGAGTTTTTGACCAAGTGGCTGCTGCACAAATGTTATCAAGGGGCAGTTTGGCTGAAAATGCAGAGGATGTAGAAACTGCTCTGGTTGAGTGAGCTTTAATCTTATGCTGCAAAGGCATATTAGCAGCTGAATAGACAAAGGTGATACAATCAGATAACCATTTAGAGAGAGTTGTTTTAGCCACTGGTCTATCTTTCCTGAATTCAGCGAATGAAACAAAAAGCTGGTCTGATTTCCTGAAATCTTTTGTTCTAGCCAAATAAAACCTGAGCTGTCTGTGAACATCAAGTTTGTGCAGCATATACTCTAACTTGTTGGAATGATTAGGGAAGAAAACTGGTAACTCAATAACTTGGTTAATATTGGTTTCTGAATAAGCTTTGGGCAAAAAAGAAGGATTTGTCCTAAGTGATACTCCGTCAGCATGAAAAATCAAATAAGGAGGGCTGATAGATAAAGCCTGAAGCTCTGACACTCTGTGGGCAGAAGTAATAGCTACCAGAAAAATAGTTTTCCATGACAAATACTTGAGGTCACAAGATGATGCTGGTTCAAACAGAGGGAGAATTGTACATGAAAGCATAAAATTTAGATTCCATGGAGAATAGGGAGTTTTCACAGGAGGTCTCATATGAAATGTCCCCTTGAGAAAGGCTTTGGATAACTTGTGGGACATGATGATATTTAACCCATCAACCCCAAGATGAAAATTAGATATAGCAGTCAGCTGAACACGAACTGTTGCTGCTGCCACTCCTTTGTTAAAAATCATAGTCAAGAATTCTAGTATGGATGTCATGGAGGCTTGGTAAGGATCAATATTATGTTTAGAGACCCATATGGAAAATCTCTTCCACTTTCTAAGATATAATCTTCTAGTGGACGGCTTATGAGAAGACAAAAGGATCTGTTTTGTCTCATTGGAAAGGTTATGAAGTCTGGCTATGAGGAGAACTGGAGCAGCCAAGCTCTTAGCTTCAATGACTGCAGAGAGGGATGAAGGTCCCCCCAACGGGTGTGTCAGAAGGTCTGGAACTGGGTCCAGAATCCAGGGGTCCTCCAAGAGACGATGTTGAAGGAAAGGAAACCAAATCTGCCAAGGTCAATGAGGGGCTATGAGGATGATGGTCCTTCTCAGGGATTTTGCTTTCTGTAGAACCTTGGGTATCAATGGTATTGGTAGAAATGCATAGATGGGACCCAGGGTCCAATCATGTATGAGTGCATCCCTCTGGGCTTCTCGAGGCAAAGTAGCTTCTGCATTTTGTGTTGATGTGACTGGCAAAATGTTCACAGCAAGGCTGCAGAAAATCTTGTCCACAATCTCTTTCTTGAGGTATCACTCATGTGGCAACAAGATTGCCCTGCTTAGTTTGTCTGTTATTATGTTGGATCTCCCCGGGATGTGCATTGCCAACAGAAAGTGCTGGGAGGAAACACCCCACTGCCAAACTCTGAGGGCTTCTCGGCAAAGGGGGTAAGATCTGGTTCCACCTTGCTTGTTCAAGTATGAAAAAAGTACACGTCTGGAACAGTCAACAAAGAAATCAAATTTAGCACATAATTTCCGTTCACAGCTCTCGCATTGAAGTATGCACTGGCACGGTAAAGTTCTAATAAAAATAAAAAATATTTAAGAAAAAGATATATGGTTTTAAATATTTTTTATTTTTATCAATAAATTGAAGTATTGGAACTTTATTGTGCCAGTGCATACTTCAATGCAAGAGCTGTGAATGGAACTTTTGTGCTACATTTGATTTCTTTGCTTGTTCAAGTACCAGACTACTGACATATTGTCTGTATGAATCGCAATCGTTCCTAGAGGAAGAAAGTCCTGGAAGTACTGCAATGCTAAAAGTGCTGCTCTCATCTCCAGAACATTGATGTGCAAGTGTGACTCCTGATCGGTCCATGTGCCTTGGGCAGTCTTTCCCTGAAAATGCCCTCCCACCCTATCAGGGAAGTGTCCGTGGCCACAATGGCTACTGGTGGGGGTAGAACAAAGGGGCGTCCTATGGTGACATGAAGAGACGTCAACCACCACTGGAGGTCTTTCTTGCAAAAGCTTGTAATCAATATTGTGTGGTCCACAGGAGGTTCCTGGTAAGACCATTCAGTGAACAACAGCCATTAAAGGATCCACATATGCATTCTTGCTAATGGTATGGCTAGGATGGCTGCAGCCATCATACCCAATACTTTCGGAACTTCTGAAGCTGGTGCTCTGTCTTTCGATACCAATGTGCTGACATGCTGACGAAGATGAAAGACTCTTTCTATTGGTAGCCTTAGAGTGGAGGTTGAGGTGTCTAGCTCTACCCCGATAAAAATGATATGCTGCGATGGCGACAAGGGAGACTTTTCAGAGTTAACTGTAATGCCTAGATGACTGCAGAGTGACAGAGTGCACTTCCTTGCCTGAATAAGTTGATACCTGGTGGTGGTGCTAAGGAGCCAATCATCTAGGTACGGAAACACCTGGAATCCTAGATGCCTCAGGTGAGCCGTGACCACTGCTATGCATTTGGTGAACACTCTGGGGGCTGTAGTGTGACCAAAGGGCAGGGCTCAAAACTGAAAATGATTGGCTCCCAGCTGGAAACACAGGTGATCTCTGGATGGCCTGGCCATCTTTATGTGGTAGTACACATCCTTGAGATCTGTCAAGCACATCCAATTATCTTTCCCTAAGAAGGGAAGTATAGACTGAGGCGTGACCATCCAGAACTTCTCTTTCTTTACATATTGGTTGAGTCTGCTGAGGTCCAAAATGGGTCTCCAGTCCCTGTTTTCTTTGGAACCAAAAAGAATCTTGAGTAAGTTCTGGATCCTGTTTGGTCTGCTGGGACTGGCTGGATGACTCTTTTTTCTAGCAACTTTCTGACCTCTATAGTTGCTTGTTCCCTGTAACTGGGTGGAATGTCCGGGATTCTCCTTATGGACGGAGGAGGTGTGGTGAATGGTATGAAGTACTCTCTGGAAATGATACTCTGTACCCAGATGTCTTTTGTTTTGTTTTGCCAAGTGTCTGGGTACAAAGATAAGTGACCCCAACTGCCTCCAGAGCAGGACAGTCAGACCTCCCTTCAAGAGCGCTGGTAGGATTGCCCAGAGAAGTGATCCCGGTCATCCTGATGTTGCGGACCCCCTCTGCTGTGAGGGTAGCATCTTCCACTATTATCCCCTCCTCTGCCCCTGGAGGGGGTTTCACCACGTGTATCCTGAAAGGCTACTTGGGCTTTCTGGAACCACATTTTCCCTCCTCTTTGACCTTTGAGATAAGGTCGGGTAGCGGTGCAAAAATGGACTCCGATGGCAGACAGAGTCTTTCCCTCCTGTTCACACCTGGTCAATGTTTCCTTCACTTTAGGCCCAAAAAGGGATGAGCCATCAAACGGGGTGTTAACGAAGGATGACCTGAAGGGCTCTGTAAAGGAACACAAGCGCATCCAGGAATGTCTTCTAAGAGCGATTCCTGTACCCACTGCCCTACTCGTTCCATCAGCTGCATAGGATATGAGATGCATGGATGAGTTGACAATGGAATTTAGGGTTGAAAGTTGGGCAGCAACTTTATCAGAGGTACCTGCAGCTACTGTACCCTGAAGAGTATCTCCCAATTGCTTAAGGAGATCTCTTTGCAACCTAGTAAAATGGGTCAAGGAGTTCAGTGAATGGAAAGCAAAAGTTGCTGAACTGAACGTGTTTCTCAAATCTATCTATGATCCTAGACTCTCTATTAGGAGGATGGATAGAGGAGGAAGTCTCAGACATTTCCTTTTTGGTGGCCGCTGCCACCACAATAGCATCTACAGGGACTCCTTTGGTTAAACATGTTTTGTCTGGTGGGGCTGATAAAAACTTGTTAGGCCTCTTAGGGACAAGCTCCATGGACTCTTGTGACTCCCACACCCTTCGAGAAACAAACTGCATGAGCTCATCAAAGGGCGGAGACACCCAAGAGGTGGAGGGTTGAGACTCAAAAGCCTTCAGGAGAACTGACTCATCCTCAGTAGGGCTTTTGGACTGCCAATCACCCCTCTGCCTAAGGATCTCAAGTATCTCAGCAAAGGAGATATCCTCAGAGGGGGACTGTGATAACCCTTCTGACTCATCCACATCAGTGTCAGATGTTAAAGACTCCTGTGGGGAGTCCAAGTGTCTCCTCTTGCACAATCTCTTCCTGGGAACCTGCTCAGTGGGAGCTTCTGGGGAGGTCTTGGAAGAGCAGGGGGCACCCTGTGGGGCTACCTGGGGCTCTGGGTCTCTACACTTAGCCTGGATGATGGAAGCAGAAGCAGCACAGGTGCTTTAAGGGATGAGGAAGCAAGGCCTGAAGTTGAGGATGTCTTGGGGGACAAAGCTCTCCTCATGGCTTCGAAGGCACCATGGCTCCAATGGGAAGGACTCAATGGAACTTTGGGAACTGTCAAACCCTCCTCCACTGAGGCAGTGGGCTCTGAGCTAGAGGTAGGAGCCGAGCTTATCCGAGCTGAAGCCCCAAGAGGAAGAGTCGGCACCAAGTCAGTCCGACTATCCTCCCTGGATCCGACTGGAGAGTGTCGGCTCCTAGAGTCCCCGGTCGGTGCCGAGGACATCAGAGTAGATGGAGCCAAGGACGCTGGGGCAGGTCTTGGCTCCAAAAGCTCTACGATCAACAGGTCTGCTTCTTCTGGCGCTGAAGGGCTGGTACGGCTCGGAGGAGGAGTAGCCAAAGCATGAGTATTGGTCTTTGGCTCCGAAGCCGCTTGTCGGAGCTGACAACAATTTAGCAAGGCCTGGTGCCTGTAAAAGCTTCTGCACCAATCGATCCATATCTAAATATGACAGGCTGACAGATTACCTAGATGAATGCACGGATGGTGCCGACTGGAGCAATGGTGACTGAGGCACTTTGGATACTGGCTCCAAAGCTGTGAGCTGGCTCTGAAAAGAAAAGACAGTCAGCTCCAAAATCTGTGGAGCTGATGTCACAGAGTCATCAGATTTTTTTAGATTTCTTGGAATGCTTGGAGTCCTTAGATTCAACAGATGACTTAGAGGACTTAGAAGATTTGCTGGCCACATACTGGTCCATTAACTTCCTTTTCCTCTCTAACAAAACTCTGAATGAAAAGGAATGGCAGATAGCACAAGCTTCTTGTAAGTGGACAGCCCCTAGACAATATACACAGGTAACATGTCCATCAGTAACTGACGTTTTCTGATTGCAGTCCGGACATTTTTTAAAACTGGACTTGGGATGTTTGTCCTTATCTTCCACCATGATAACTACTATAAAACACGCAGACCAGATATTAATACAGATATTAGGCACTAAACACACACACAGATAAGCCTGAGATAAAGTACTCAAAAAACTCTATACAACTAATAAAAAGCTGTTTATAACTACTAGAAAAAGCTATTCAAACACACACAGTATCAGATAACTAGGCCAAAAAACATGAGGACAAATTTTTAAACAGTAATATTATAAACACAGGGAAGGGGAACTTCAAGGAAGCTATCAAAGCTAACTATCTAACTATCTAACTATCTTAAGTCAAAAATTTAGTAAAGATATATAACAAACTGCTAAATAGAAAATGTTTAAATTGTATGCGGTGGTGGTGCTGCGGTAGCGTTGTCGCCTCACAGTTAGACGTTGCCCGTTCAATTCTCAGTTAGAGCATCTTCTGTGTGTCGACATGTGTGAATGGGGCGTGCCTTCATTGAAGGTTGTGCGTCAGGCCCGGCAAGCCAGCACGTAAAAATCCACTACCAATCATTAGCGGACCGGAGTTCCGCTGTGGCGACCCCTAACCGGGAAAAGACAAAAGACACAAACAAACTGTTAGGTATGAAGCATGATCCAGAGGTTATTTGAACTAATCTTGTGTTGGTGTGTGATTGACTGTGCAGTTGCCTGGTAAGAGAACATTTACTTTGATTTATATTTTATTTTTACCACTGTTTTTCACTGTATGCAGGAAAAAAGGGATGGCTTGTAGACAAGAATAAATTTAATTTGACATTTATTATGCTTTTTTACCTTTAATTTTCACTGTTTGTTGTTAGAATTGGATAGGTTTTAGACAAGCAAACTCTAAGACATCCCAAAGGGCCTAGTTAGCAATTAATTCACGCAGACCGCAGATAGGACAATCCAGGGATTATCTGAATCAGTCCTGTGTTGGTTTGTGATTTATTGATCTTTACTGTTAAAATGACGTGAGACTGCAAGTGATTTAAAAGAAATCTATCTTTTTTGTGAGTTTCACAACAGGTATGGGAGGTCGGAGCAATGACTTTACTATACTTAATTTAATATTTAGTTGTGTATTGTTTGTGTGATTTTTCTCATAGAAGTTGACTTAAAATCTATTTTAATTATGTGATAACTGATGTAATTATACTTTTCTTTTAGAATTCTTTATTCACCTGTAGCTGAAAATAGATTCCTTAAATGAGTATGTCATTAAAGATTTGCTAAAGTATAAGTATCTTGTACAGGGTATTAAATGCTAAGTATGTTTAAAAGCAGCACCTGATAACACTGGTGATATGTGTTCCTCACGTCAAAAGTTAGATAATTTGCTTACCAATATTAGTAGTGAATCTGGACTTTCTGATGATGATTGCACTTGTGCAATTGGTACAACTTGGAGAACTGTTGTTACATATATTAATGACTGGATTGATTTGATAAATTATATTAGGCAAAGTGTAAATAGAACAGATTTAGAAAAGGAAGTATCTATTGTTGGTAAAAATCACTCAATACCTACTAAACAAGATAATATCAATAACAATGTTGGAATTCTGGATACAAGTATTCAGTAATCTGAGAAATCAGAGTGTACAGAAGAAAAGAAAAGAAAAGGCAGAAATTCACATAACAAGGAAGAAAAAGAAATTGATTAATGTCTATAAAGTAAAGAGAATATTTACTAAAAAGGACACAGCTCTATTATGTAACAGACAGATTACAAGGAATTATAGCATTGCTCTATCAAAAAACCTTCAGTCTACAGAAGAAGGCATCAATTTTTTTCCAAAAGAGAAGGTAGATAAAAAAGAAAAAGGGCAGGTGAAAAGGAAGAAATGAAAACTGAACTTGGAAGGACTGAAGAACATTACTGTAAGAAGAAAGAAGAGAAAGAAGTTGGCAACATGGATCAAGCTGTGGATGTACAAAGCCAGCTGGATGAGAACTGAATGCTTGCAAATGTAATAAGCAATGAAAACAGTGGGGTTAATAATTGTGATGAAGATCATTCCTTTGTAAAAACTTATAGAACAGGTATTACTGAATTAGAAGTTGATGTTTCTTCAGATCTAGTCAGAAATGATATTCTTGTAATTGGAAATTCAGTTGTTAGAGGAACTGATACTTGCTTACATTTGCAGAGAAGATAATGAACATTGAATACTGTTATGCTTGCCAGGAGCAAAAGTAGAGGATGTGGGAGAGGACTTTAAATGCCTTGATGTAAGGAAGTATGGATCTGTTTTTATTCATGTTGGTACAAATGATCTTATCCACAAAGACTATCTGACTGTTAATAAGGAACTTACAACCCTCGTAGATAGCATAGTTTGAACAAGTGTTAGGACATATTTTTTGAAAATCACGTGTAGAAAGGACAGTAAGGTCACCATGAATGAAAAGATATTTTACGTTAAATACCTACATGAAAAAAATGTTCAGTTTTAAAAATGGAAATATCTAGAGCATTCAAGGCTAATTTTGGACACACATGTTTAGACAACATGGTGTGCACTTGGCAAGATCAAGGAAGAGAATTTTTGCAGCAGATATTTTACAATAAATGACAAACACAAGACAGGATTTTGTCACATCAAAATTTTAACAGCTTATAGACATCTGATGCATCTCTGATGATTATTAATACTAGAAGCATTATTAAAAAGTTTTTTTTTTATTGAAGAATTTGCTGCATTCCATCAAGACTGATGTTGTTATTGTTTGTGAAAAGTAGTTGAAGACGAATGACTGGAAACTAGTACTGTCAGGCTATAAATATCTTACTGTAACAGACATTCAGACATAAAAATCAGGTAGAGGTATTATAGTAGAAATTAAAGACTGTTATGAGATCTTTGACTATTACATGGTGATAACATCAATACTGTAGATTGTATAGATTTGACAGTAAAGATAATCCTGGAACATATCACAATTGTTGGAGTGTATAAGACTACCAAAGTAAAGTATTGATGACCTGGAGGAATTCATACATTTCTTGCATGAAACACAGCAGGAAATAAATTGTGGTTCAGGACTAAAAGTTACCACAAACAGACTAGAAAAATATTGATTCAACAATATTAGTAAGTAAATTATTTACAATGTATGTTCAGGAACAGAAGTTGCTTCAGATTGTAAAATAGTCAACCAGAGAAAGGAACATACTAAGTATTGTTTATGTTCCTAGAGAAATTGTTGTTACTTCACATCAAGTTTCACAGCTGTTGATATGTAGTGATCATGGGGTTATAAAGGTTAAAGTGTTGCTAGATAATTCTGCCAAAGTGAAATCTAAACCAATACACAGAAGGTTAATAATGGAATATATGGAAGCAAAATAGTCAGTATGTAAAACTAGTTGAAGTGATGCATTCGGTGGAAAAAAAACACTGCAGAAGGAATATGGCAAGTTTTGAAAGAGAAATTGTTTGAATGGGAAAAAAATGAAAAAAAAAGTTTAATATCAGGATCTAGCCATACAACATCAGGCGGATATATTTCCACAAAAACAAAATACTTGATTAAGTTGAGAGACCAAAATGTAAGAAATGGAAAAGAGGTAAAATTCGATTTTGAAAACTTTAATAAAAAAGCTGGACAGACAAATTAAACATAGTATGAGACAAGGTCAAGAAAAAAAATTGATGAAAATTTATATAAAAACATTGAGCATAATAGGAAACTATTTTATAGATACATAAGATGCAGTAGGAGTAAAGATATACAAACTGAGACACTTTGTGTACATTCTAAAATTTATTCTCAGACACATCATGTTATAGCTATATTTACAAAATCTTATGCAGAACAGTTTGGTTCCACAAAGGGGGTGTTAAATTGTCCTAGTAACATCCAGGTAAATTCATATACTGAAATGAAATTAGATTATATTGAAAAATAACTACACAAATTGGACCCAATTAAAGCACAGGGAGGAGAATTAATTAATAATAATGACCCGAGAACACTTTGGCATGAATTTACAGTAATAAAGACTAAAAACAAACAGGGTGAATTGCAAATCCACAGTACATCCAATAAACAATAAAAAATGCACTGCGAGGGGCTGAAACGCAGATTCAAGTTTAATAACCACAAAGCACTGAGAACATTAAGTGCTTTCGTCTCTCTCGTGAGACTTCATCAGAATAATGACATAGGTTGATATAAAGTATAAATAGAAACAAAACCAATGCAATTGGTCATATTCTAACCAATAAACAATCAGAAAAGAACACTTATCAAAAACATCACTTATTTAAAGAAGCCCTATGTTATAATACAATTCAATCATGGATGTTCAAAACAATAAAATGCATGATAAAAACATACATTATAACATAGGGCTTCTTTAAATAAGTGATGTTTTTGATAAATGTTCATTTCTGATTGTTTATTGGTTAGAATATGACCAATATGGCCATTTGCATTGGTTTTGTTTCTATTTATACTTTTAGATCAGCCTGTGTCATTATTCTGATGAAGTCTCTAGAGAGAGATGAAAGCGCTTAATATTCTGAGTGTTTTGTGGTTATTAAAATTGAATCTGCATTTCAGTCCCTTGCAGTGCATTTTTTATTGTTTACTGGATGAACTTACAGTACCATTATATCTGTTATTCACTAGGTCATATAAATATGGGGAAATCCCTCAAGACTGAAAACATGCACTTGCTAAACCTATCTTTAAGGGAAAGGGACCTAGGACAAACCCAGAGTGATATAGACCCATAAGTTTATTTTCTTGTGGAAAATAATGGAGAAGGTTATGTCTTCTAAATCTGTAATCTAAAGGTCAAAGCTAAAACTACCACTGTAGCAAGGAGGAATGTAACACACAAAAACATAACTGAAAGATATTCTTACTACTGTCTTTGCTATCTAACACTCATGCTCCAGGGGGAGAGAGAGAAACAAAGAAACCACCAATGAAACAAATAAAACCTTAATAAACCATGATAAACCACCATCTTTTATGCCAGTAATATTTAAAAAAGTGGTATCTGAAGGAGCATTAAATAATGGAAGGGAAAAAAGGAATAATATCTGCAGTTCTTCTAGTCAATTTTCTGAGGTCCAGAAGTAGTGCTTTGAAGTGCCATGCATAATCCATAAAAGTTACATTTTGGACCTCATTTTGGCTGTAAGGTCACATGGTTACATGCAGTATCAAATCAGTGTGCATGGGAAGTATGACATGCAGATTTCATTCTAATTAAAGCAAAGATATCCTTCTCGATTCATGCAGGAGTAGAGGTAGCCTCAGTATTCTACAGCAAAAATAGGAAAAGTAGTTATTTGCAGGGTTTTGTTGGTGGCCATAGTGGTGCAATGGTTAGCATTGCCGCCTCACAGCAAGAGGTTCTCCGGTTTGATCCTCGGCTGGGGTGCCTTCTGTGCAGAGTCTGCATGTCCTCCCTGTGGTCGCGTGAGTTTCCTCCAGGTGCTCCAGTTTCCTCCCACATCCCAAAGACATGCTGTAGATGGATTGGACACTCTAAATTGGCCCTAGGTGTGAGTGTGTGTGTGTGTGTGTGAGTGTGTGTGTGTGTGCCTTCCGCTCATGATTGGCAGTGGAGTTTTACGGTGTCGAGTTGCCAACCCGGCGGCCCAACCTTCCACAGAAGGCACACACACACACACACACACACACACACACACACACACACACACCTAGGGCCAATTTAGAGTGTCCAATCCATCTACAGCATACCTATAAAATAACTCATCTTTACTAAATGCAGTATTTCCCAAGTTTGTTCTACCTGTAGAAGGTGAGCCAATCCCTATTTTGAAACTGATGCCACAATTGCCGACATTCAAATATATAGTTGTCTATAGAAGCAATATATCTCAGCAATTTTTTTTAACTAATTTTGTGACCGTGTTCATGACTCTCTCATTTATGTTTTTAAATATAGTAAAGATTTAAGAAGCTATTTTCCCTTCATTTAGACCCCCATGCAATTTCAAGCCAAAATTTGATTTTGCTGCTGATTTTGTTATTTACCATTTGTCTTCTGACACCCTCAAAGAAGAAATTAGCAAAGTCAAAACTCTGTGTGTCAATTTTGGTCTCCACGTCATATTTATCAATGTATATGATATATAAGTAATAGTCTATTCCCTTTATGCATAAGTCTCAGCTGTCCCTGATTTTGACTCATAGTTTATCCTCCTACCACCTAACTGGTGACTTTTGTGGAAAAGATGTTAAATTACACTTAATAAACAGTGACAATAAATAGAGGTATAAACTTTAACTTCAGAAAATATATATTAACTCACATTAGAGAATGGGCTTACTGTACATCAGTACCCTGATTGGAGAATGACCATTCTACATCAGGGTATTAATGTACAAGTACTGCCCAGTGAAACGGCAGCTTATCAGGTCTCAGTGGAGCTCGGACTGAGAAAAACAGAATGGCCACCATTATTTTATACCTGCTAAGCAGCATTTTTGCTGTTTAGCGAGTGTAAAATAAAATAAAAGTTAAAAAAAGTGTGTGTATATGTTTGTGTGTGAAAGAGTATGTGCATATGAGTGTGAGGGATAGATTGGTTGAGCTACTGTTTCAGAAAGGTTTAATTGTGGGTCCACTTTTTTGGTTTATTTGGCTAAGTGCTCTGCATGTACATTATTTTACACTGGAAAAACTAATAGGCAATTAAGAAGAAGGATGTACGAGCACTTATATGCAATCAAAAATGAAAATATGGACAATGCACTTTTTAAGCATACTTTATTATGTTTGAATTTTAAGAAATTTCATTTTTATATGATAGACAGTGTGCCCAGTGATTTTAATGGTGACAAGGAGGGAGAACTCGAGTACAAAGAATTAAAATGGCAAGTTTTTTTCAATGCATGCAATGCACCTGGGTTAAATGGTGGGGTAAACTATAAAGCAGTTTTACAAAGAAAAGTTTACTATGATAAATGTAAAAAATAACAAATTGTTATTTTTTATTTTATATGCTTAGTTGCAAAGTCATTGTTCTCTGTTTTTAATTAAATAATTGTATTGGTTGCTAAGATAATTGAAGATGGGTGATTGGTTGTTTTTAACCAATGACAGTATTTAAAATGCATAGAAATGTTTTTGACTTGTTCTGAGGAAGGCCAGTGTGAAATGGCCAAAAGCGCTTAACCTTTATTAGCATTAAATTGTTTGAGATACCCGGTGATCTATTTCTTCTACTTTTTTGTTTTATCATGTATTAAGATATTTTGTTAAACTAACTATATATATTGGAAAATGTGGTTGACTATAGTTATGTTTTATTATGATGCAATATTTATTTATTTTATATTTGTTGACTGGGTTTGTCTGACTGAGCTAAGTAGCCCTTTTTCAACGGAGGCATGGGGAGAAAAGCTCCACATGTTCTACAGGTTATAATTTACAAAAATAAGTAAACAAACAACTGGTTTACAGAAAATATTCAAAGCAACATATACATAAAAACAAGGATTTACTACAATAAACTAATCATTATGTCTGTCAGATTTAGAATCCTACATCATTCAGAAGGACTAACAATAGTTTTGTCACCAGACGTTCATTATGCAGATAAGAATTATGCAATGTGCTTAGGATAGAGAAGTTAATGTGAGACAAGGTCTAGAGAGTTAAAGAAAGTTACATAGGTTGGGAGCAGATAGAAGTGTGCAGTTAGGGTTGATAACCTGTTTAAGGGGGGTGGGTACAGAGGCAGGTCCATTGGCTTAACGGGTATTCTTTAGTGGCTAGCTTGAAAGTTGCTTGAGTGACCTGATCTCTAGTAGGAGTTTATTAATGCCTTGGAATGATTATAGCTACAGACAATACAGCCTTTCTTAGTTTTATGTTTCTGGATTTGTAGCAGATCTAGGTTAGAGCTCCAGAGGGATCTAGCAGGTGAATAGTGGGAGATGACAGATGATAGGGTAGGACAGTAAGAAGGCTGATAAAGGATGGAGTGGATGATCTGGAGCTGAGGGAGAAGAAGTTGGTGAGGTATTTCCAGCCAGTTAAGGTGTCTGAGTGAGAGACAGTGATGTGACTTGCAAATCTGATATGCTGCAAATGTGGCAATCTTGTTGTAGGTAGATTCAAGTTTAGCAAGGAGTGTGGAGTTGAGGCAAGTAAGAATTTGAGAGCCATAAAATAGGTTGGGTAGGAGGTAGGCATAAGAGAGTTACTTTAGCTTTACTGGTGAGAAACATTTTGTTTTGGTAGAGGAGCCCTAGTTTCTGATGAGTTTTCTTCATACAGTTGTTAATGTGTAGATCAAATTTAAGTTAGTCATCAAATGATGACACCAAGGAGTTTAGTGCTAGTTTCCATCTTGATGTGTGTGTTATTGAGGGACAGAATTGTGAAAGTGGATTTAATGTGGTTGTAGTTTTTAGGAAGAAAAAGCAGTAGTTTAGTTTTTTGGGGAGGATTAAGGATATGCTGGTTATCAGAGAGCCAGTTTTCTACTGAGTTAAAGGTAGTCTATGTTGTAGAGATGAGTTTGGAGGGAGAGTCAGCAACATTGATGACAGAGTCATCAGCGTATTGGACCAGTGATGACTGAGGACAGGAAGAATAAGAAAGATTAGTGAATATATTGAAAAGTGGTGGACCAAGGATGGAACCCTTAGGGACACCCATTTTAACTGGGAGAGGAGGGGAGAGTGCAGATTGCCACTTCACTGCTTGAGATCTGTCAGTGAGGTAGATGGAAAACCATGCAACAGTAGCAGGGGAAAAGTTAAGGCTGGTTAGTTTGTGCAGAAGGAGAGGGTGGAAGACAGTGTCAAAAGCTTTAGAGAAATCTAAGAATAGACAGAAGACAAGTTTGTTGTTATCTCGGGCAAGGGCTATAGTATTAAGGAATGATGGTAGGGCAGTAGTAGTACTATTCTTTGGTCTAAAGCCATGTTGAGTAGGTGTAAGCAGATTTTCAGAGAGTAGGTAGTGCATAACTTGTTTATGTATGTATTTTTCTAGAACTTTAGAGAGAGGAGAGAGGAAGGCAGTTGGTCTAAAATTAGTGATGTCTGAGGAGTTACCTCCTTTAATTACTGATAGAGTGAAGGGACTTTGGACTCTGAAATGGAGCGGTTAATTAAGATAGATATAGGGAGAGCAAGAAAGTCAGCAGCTAACTGAAGGAAAAGGGAAGGAATGTTGTTGGTAGAAGCTGAGCAAGGTTTGAGTTTAGAAAGCAGGGATTTGATGTAGCTAGTGGGTACAGGTTTGAGGGAATATATAAATATTAACATATTTGTTAAACTAACTGTTTTGTTGGCCCTATGGTTTACTTTTTACTGGCATGCTGTTACCATATTAACTGTTATGTTACTTAATGTTGTGTTGCACATGTCATACATTAATATGTATTTGGATGAATATATATGATGTTCAGTTCTGTTAATACTAACATTAGTTAGGTTATTACTAACCATAACGTATTGCTATACTTCATATCCCACAGCACATCAAGGTAGGCCGGTTCCAAATGATCCCCTTACCTTGCCTCAACGGGCCGTGGCACCAGGTCCCATCACGTCTGGGCCACAGCCAGTTGGTGCCCCCTCTGCTACCCCTGCACTACCTGTGGTGTTGGGTAATACTGCCCCAGGGGATGGGGCCTGGCTCCCCTCTAGGAGCAGTGCCAGAGGGGGTTTTGTCACCCATGCAGTGCTGCCAGCCCTGGCATGCAAGATAGTCCACCATGGCTATGACTGCCACTTGTGCCAGATTGAGGGATGTTGGCCTCACTGGTAGGGCAGCCTTTCCCTGGTGCCCAGCCTCCAGCACAACCACCCTCAGGGCATTGATGGAGAGTATCGACAGTCCCATAGGTGGGGACGTGAGTCACACTGCTGCCATCTGGAGGCACGTGGGACTCGGATTCCACAGCACCCTCCTTATCTAAGGTGTTCACCCCCCCCCTCATATGTCACACAACACCCCTGTCTGCTGTCTTGTCTATTTTCAAATACATCCTCACCTACCCAACTTATCTCCCCCACACTTACCTATGTCCTTCCCCAATATTCCACTCACCTTAAAAAAAAAAAAAAATGGGCACCTGGCCCCCAAAAAATATAGTGCCCTATACATAGCTCTCCGTTTTGCACAGGTATCCACTGGACACATCTAATTTGGTCCAGTTGGCTTGCAAATGCAGTTATGTTGTCCTCACTCCTCTCTCTGGGGTTTGAGAATCCAAATTCATCTACACATTCTGTCAAAGTGCACAGTTGTTGCTGCAATGAAATGGATAGCTATGGTTCCTTCCTACACCCTTCCTGCACATCCCTTCTTGCCTTTCACTATGTTTCCCTTCTGCTTACCTCCATTTCACCACCTTGCTATCTCTCCTTTTTTGTTTTCTTTATATTTTTTTAGCTCAGAGCTTGTCACACAGCTTCGCTAAGCTCAGCTAAATAGAGCTATAATGACTATATGTGTTTCTAACATTGTAAGAAACATGTTCAAAATATACACCTCTGCCATGTTTCGAACCTGAACCCATCTCAGCTGCAGCACACTGCATTAACCCGCCACACCATGCAACTCTTAATTAAAACAGGTGGTTTAAACAAAACATAGTAATTGCCAATTAAAGTCATTAGGCGTGTTTCAGCTGAACTGTGTGCCATGCCGCACCATGCAAACTGGAATAAAAAGTAATGGAAAAAATGGAATGTACCTTGGACTCTGGTGCAAAGATACACCACTAGACAGCCAAAGACATGATAATGGATGTAACTGAAGCCTGTGACAGCAGGTAAATGTGCCCTTTTATCAGCAACATGTATAAACTCACCTGCTAAGGCATTCATGGCAAAATACATATTCAACTGGGACTTTGGTGCAGAAATACATCCATATAAAGCCATGCACATACTGATAAATGAAGTAAATGTATGTCACAGCCTGTATGTGTGCAGATATATCTTGCAAATATACCCACTGTAACAGTGACTCAGTAGCTCAGTCTGTTAAATGCCTTGCATACAGTACATTTTGCCACGCACACACACCTGGGTTCAAATCCAGTGTTGTGTTGCATTTCAATTGCATTATTGTGAACATAGCAATTAATGAATGACTTATGCACTCATTATCCACACAAAGCTTTGCTGAGTAAATAACTGCTTTTCACTGCTGGAAGTTACAGGCCTGCAGGTAGAGACACACATCACATATCTGTATAGCATTACTATATGTTGCCTAGTACTCTGTTATTGACACAGTTGCTTAACATACGCACCTTAAACGCATGCCTTAATTGGAGTGTCAGGGGTACTCTTACCCTGGCTCTGCCTCTACAACAAGGCTGACACAGCTGACACAGATACACCTACAGCTTGTTTTCCTCCAAAGTGTTCACACTCACTGTCTATGTCTATTAACTGCAGCAGCAGCTGCAGCCTATGGTACACACAGCTCTATGTAAAATTTCTGCTACAGACCTATCCTCTGTGACGATGTAGTCTCCTCACCCCAGTAATGTCCATCTCAACAGTTAAGAAGGGGACCCTGCTCTACATGAAGGCCTTATATATTGAGCAGTGGTTGCATGTCATAGGCTAATAATAAAGCAACTCAGCTTTTTTTGTTGCAGTTAACATATCAGAGTCACAGACAGGTTTAGAGGCAATTACCTGCTAATGAGCAGCATGTTGAAATGCAAGCAGTTAACTATGGGCAAAAATTCTGTATGAGACTTCCCTCACACAGAGCACATCTTTGTGACACAGTAGTAGTAGCAGCACATTTCAACACAGGCGTACTGCACTCCACCAGATATGTAACTGTTTGTTGTGTATAACAGAATGCAAATGGGAGGATAGAGGTATGGGGAATAGGGAGTGCAGCAGTAAGCCTGTTTTCAAGCTGTGGTAATGACAACTCATTGATACCCTCCTGTCTTACACATACAGGGGATGTACAATATATCAGGGTTGCATTGTCTTTTGTCATTGTGGCACACTGGTATTGTTGGACATCCTAGTATAGTGGTCATAATAGCACACTGCTATTTGTCTGGCACTGGTCTTATGACATATTATTGGATGGCTGGCCCTAGGGGATACACCATAGTGGACCGGAGTATTGTGTGTATGATTATACACCAGAATCTCTTATGGCACACAGGGAACTACCTCAAAAATGATACTACATTGGTAATATCCACGCAAGTAGTATGTTGTCGCACTATGGGGTATGACATGTGTGAGTAGGCAGTGGATAGTGCCGGCCATTTTGTTCTTACTGTATCTGTACATAGTGGACATCCATGTATTTGATCCTGTAATGTGTTTCCATTTTGGTGTGTTTCAGGACTAATATATAGCAGAAGGCACACCCCCTTCTCAGATGCAGAGAATGAACTTATACTTCAAGGACTACAGCAGTATCATCACATCCTGCTATGCAGGGGGAGGCATAACAGGGAACAGCCAGCTGCCTTGTGGGCAGACCTTGTGAATGAGACTGGCAACCAGGACAAGACATAAGAGCAGGTTCAACACTGTGCTGTGTATATCATGAATGCTGCATGACGAAGGGGAGCTGGTGTAGCCATGGATAGTGCCATCACTGGTGGTGGGCCTGCAATGGAACACCTACTCATGGCTACTGAGGAATTCCCGGCAAACCTATGGACACATGACAGCTCCCAGGCATCCATCACACCATACAACATGGAAATGGGTGCCACAGTGTCCACAGCAGAGGACCATTGCAGGTAAGCTTACTGTGATCACCACTGTAATACTGTAGCAGTCATTCTCTCAGGCTGTACATACCTTTACATGGGTGTCAGATCTATGTGCTACGGGGGGTTAGCTCAGTTGTACTCTCATACTCATAATGTCATCAACACATCAAGTAACACAGTAGCTACTGTACATGTGAGGTATATGCAGGTATTACCTTGTTGTGCTGCAGCATGCAGTGGTACTGAAATTACCTCAGCCTCATCTGTTTACAGGTCTGTCAGGAGTTGTGCAAGGCCATGGTCCTGCTTCTGGTAAGCTTGATACTGTTTTTATATGGAACATACATATGCTATTAAGGGTGAGGGCCAGGATAATATCGTAAGTACTGGTAATGTTGTGTGTAACCAAAGCAGAATGTTTGTATGTTCCAGGCTGGAACGGTTACCTAGGTTTCCTAGAGTGGGTAATCACAGGAGTGTAGTTGAATGAGCAGAAATATATTTGCTGTAATAGTTCAGAGCAAATAGGCCTTGTGGTGTACATGAGCAATTAATTTGGCATGCCTTGTACATACCAAAACGTCAAATGTACATACCTTATGTATTAAAACTTGTATTTGTATATAGTTGTTAAGATAGGTGTACTGGGTTTTATATGTTGTGTTGTCAGGTATAGTGTTATACTGCATACATAAAAGGTACTTTGTACTGGCCAAGTGTCATGTGATTTATCTGAAGTGCTTGTTATAAAGGCCTTGAGTCGGACGTGTATGTTGTTGTGAGGAAGTCTGTTGTGCATGAAATCAGAGATGAGGATGTGAGAGTGGTAATGCAGTAATGGATCCTCATTATTATGACTCTTTGTGGATTTTCCATACATAATAGTGCAGGTAGTAATGAACTGCTTCTGTCTTGGTTTCCACAGGTGACAAGGGGGTTGGGGTCTCTCACCCTCACCACCTGATGTCAGTGTCTCTTCGGACTCTGATGATGATGATAGTGGCCACAGTGAGGCACAGGTGGGGTTGCTGGTAGATGAATCTGTCCCAGAGGATGACATCTCTCTTCTGCCCCCATTGTCACAGCACACAGTCAGTATATCCACACATACCCAGTCCCCACAGGCCTGATATATGTGACAGTCAGAGGGTGGACAAATTGAACAGGCCAGTGTGGCAACTATGGCATCAGTGAGTGTGGACACTGGCCATAGCCACAGATCTGGCAAGGTCCCACACAGGTTGATTGACAGCGTGCTCATAGGAGGACCACTATCCATCCACCACCTATTGCAGGTGTCACATCACGGGCCTCTTAATGCATGTTTTGGGATGTCATGGAGGCACAGGCAAATTCTGAACAGAACACCAGATGTATGCTTAGATTTATGGATACAGCAAAGTCTGACATGCGTGACTGCCTCCACCACATTGGGGACACCCTGAAGTGGTTCACTAATGGAGTGGACAGATGGTGGGCTGAGACAGTGTTTGTCTTGGCCTGCACATTGTCTGTGCTGTAATGTGTGGTTGGAGTTGGGAGTCGGACCTGTGGATGTAGGTCAGCAACACCACCTGCTGAGAGTCCACATGGCCATGCACAGTTACGCTCCCATAGTTGCAGTACATCCAGCACTACAGAGGGGAGTGTGCTGTCCACACCACAATGTGGCAGGCCATGGGCACATGGTCCTGGGTGGTCCCGTGGGGGACACAGTTCCAGCAGACAGCAATAACCATAAGGAACTAGCACCACATCTGACCTTGGGCATGGTGGTGCCAGTGCAACTCCTGGTGGAGCCAGTTCCCATGTTCAGGGCTAGAGACAGTGAACTGTCAACTCTACCATGTATGGCCCACAGCTGCCCAACATACACATGTGTAGGGCTAGTACTGAGTTTGACTGTGTACATGCACACACTCACACACCACTGTCACATGCAGGTCAGCTACAGACACACACGGCACCTCTCCAAGCCCCATCTGACCCGCTCCCCTTCCTGACTCATACATATGCTGTCAACCATTTGGGCCAACCTAGGCTTCCAGCACCCCGGTTCACTGGGCCTAGGTGAGCCCATTTTCAGTGGAGGCCTGGGGAGAAAAGGTCCAACATAAAGTGACAGTACGTACAAGAAATAACATGCAGTATAGAGAACAACACAGTTACAGTGGAGTAAAACATTGACGTTGACATTAATACAGAGTTTATACAGCCATACTACATAGTGTAATCCCAATGATACAAAGTTATATACATATTTATTCACTTCTACCTTGTATAGTATTACTAACATTAATGGTACAATTAGATAATTGTGATATACCTTTGAAGATTAATTGTTGTTGGGTTGAAGGTGTTCGTAGCAAGGAATTAATAGTTAGAGTTTGAGCTTGTGCAGTTGTCGTGGAAGATAATGTGCAAGAGATTTAAGAGTATTGAGATTGAATGGGAAGGGGTATAAGTGAAGAGGCAGATATTTTAAGGAGATTTTGTTTTGGGACATGAGCAGTGCCAGGGAGGAGAAAGATGTTTTCTTAGGGATGACTTAATAAGAACAGGATTGCTTATGGTTCTGATAGAAGGTGGGAGAGCATTCCAGACTTTAGAGATTGCAAAAGAGTATAGCATTTGACCAGCTGAGAGATTGGGTTTGTTAACTTTTAGCAGGGATGTGTTTTCTGGCCTAAGAGGTCTGTTGGGATGATAGGTGGACAGTAAAGAAGAGAGAGAGGGGCACATTGAAGGTTTGTATAGAAATTTATGTGAGGCAGTTAGCTGAAGGTATGTAAGGTGTTGCAGTAGTTCATGCCAATTTAGTTGGTATAAGTACAGGCAGTGATGGGATGAATATTTTGAGTTAGTTACAAATTTGATGATCTTGTTGTAGCATGTGTCAA
The DNA here is from genome assembly GCF_019279795.1 of Protopterus annectens. Classification (NCBI taxonomy): domain Eukaryota; kingdom Metazoa; phylum Chordata; order Ceratodontiformes; family Protopteridae; genus Protopterus; species Protopterus annectens. The sequence continues at coordinate 562,766,305 of NC_056738.1, read as the reverse complement.
GTTTGGTTTTGAGACAGGACTGTACATTTGTGATGATGCCACCGTAAAGTAGAGATGGAAGCAGGAAAGAAGAGGCTAGAGCTTTCTTGGCAGTGACGTTCAGGAAGTACTTGTATCTATAGAGGGTACCTAGTTTCTGATGTGCTTTTTGATATTATTATGGATATGGAGTTCGAATGTTAAGTTTTCATCGATGATGACTCCTAATAGTTTAGTAGTTGGAGTGACGGCAATGCTAGTATTAGTTAAGAAATGTACATATAATTCATTTCTGTTGATAGGGCTATTTTTTGGGGGGTGGGCAAATATTATATGCTTAGTTTTACTAGGGTAAAGAGCGAGATGGTTGATTGACATTCAAGCTTCGGTTTCTGTGAAGGCCTGTTGGATAAGTTGCTGCAGGTCAGACACAGTCTTGGCAGAACAGATGACTGTAGAGTCATCAGCATATTGGATGACTGTGCCATGAGTAAGAGTGGTATGGAAGTTATTGATAAAAGTCTTTTAGCTTTTCCCGGTTAGGGGCTGCCACAGCAGAACTCTGGTCTGCTAATGATTGGCAGTGGATTTTTACGGTGCAGAGTTGCCAGCCCGACCTTTAAAGAAGGCACGCCCATTCACGCTCACACCTACCTGCATGTCTTTACCATCACTTGACCATGGGGAGGACATGCAAACTCCGCACAGAAGGCGCTCCAGCTGAGAATCGAATGGGAGAACCTCTTGCTGTGAGGCGACAATGCTAACCTATGCACCACCGTGGATGAAAATGCTAAATAGGAGGGGGCTTAGTATTGAACCCTGGGGGACACTTGTTGTCTTCAGAAATGGTGAGCAGGATTTTTGCCATTTGGTGGCTTGTTGTCTATCTGAGAGATAACTAAAAAAACTGTTCGGGGTGAGGGGTGAGATACCTAAGTTGGAGAGTTTGGTAAGTAGTAGTGGATGGGAAACCATATTGAAGACCTTTGAAAGGTTTAGAAAGAGTGAGAAAACTAGGTGTCTGGTGTCTCAAGCCCTGTTAACTGTGTCATGAAAGGATATGAGAGCAGTGCTGGTGCTATGCCCTGGCCTGGATTAGTGCTGAGTAGGGGGAGAGGATGTGGTTATTAACAAGATAATTGAGAAGCTGAGTGTGTACACATTTTTCTAATATTTTAGAGATAGGGGAGAGGATTGCTATTAGCCAGAAATTAGAAATATCAGAATTGTTGCCATCTTTATGAAGAGGAAGAATATATGCTTTCTTCCAGATGTTAAGTATGGTGGCTTCCTTAAGGGATCTATTGAGGAGTATACTGACTGGTTAGGGAATGGAGATTGTGGCTAATTGAAGAAATTCAGCCGGTAAGTTGTCTGGAGCATTTGTGCATGGTTTGAGTTTATGAAGGAGTTTTTGTATAGTGGAGGTGGGTATAGGTGAGAATGTAAAAGTAGATATGGAGGAGTTTGGGCAGGGAGATGGTGGAATATTAGATGGCGTGTGGTTTGTCAGTGGGAAGGTGGAGGTTAGCTTTGCTGTCAGTGGGAAGGTGGAGGTTAGCTTTGCTATGGTGTCAGTAAAGTTTGAATTAAAGAGAGTGGCTATTTCAGTGAGAGACTTGTCAGGGTTTGGGCAAGGATTATTTTTTGTGCCTGGACAAAGTAGGGAGTTGAGTGCTCTCCAGAACTTTTTAGGGTTTAGTTTGCATTGGTTTTGAAGAGTTTGGAAATTTTCTTTTTTATTCTTAGTCACTAAATGTTTTGCCTGGTTGTGAAGCTGTTTGTAATGAGTGAGATCAGTTGGGTTTTTGTTTTTTTTGCCAGATTTTCCAGGCTTTATCTCTAGTGGACATAGTTTCCTTAGTTTGTTTGGTCAGCCAGTTGGCATGTTTAGCCTTAACTCTCTTCAGACAGGGTAGGGTTACCCTGTCTAGGATCTCTAGAAATGTAGTATTAAAAAACTGTACCACATCACTGAGTGGGAGATGTTTTAATGGTGTCTAGTTAATGTTGTATTAGATCTCATTGAAGATAGAGGGGGAGAAATGGAATAAATCCCTAGTATGCCTGACTTGGTGTTGGTGTTGGATAGGGGTAACCTTTCTTGTTACTAGTAGATGGCTAACTCATTGTAACATCTCTGTTATCCTTCCTGTTGATGCAGTGGAATGAAGCTATGTGTCTTATGGACAGGGTGACTATATCACTTGACATGTATTTGTGTAATACAGTATTGTTTTGCATGCCACATGTAGTGGTCACCAACATATACTGTATGCTGGCATGTGTCATACGTATGCAACATACTTTTGTGGACCTTATGCTGTATGATGTACTGACGGTATTGTTACACAATGACGGGTATATCACAGACCTGTGTATGCTTCTGTTGCAGGAGTCTGAGAGGATAACCTATGGACACAAAGTGGCTGTCAAGTGGCACAGCACTGCATGGCAGCACAGCAGAAATATGACTTTAGCAAGGTACAGCAGTATGCATGCATGGCTCCATATGTTCACATCTCTATGACAGTATATCAAGGATAATACGGTGGTCAGAGAACACATGCATTCATAATTTGTGATCAGGTCTGCTACAGGGAAAGGTGTGACCTTGCTGGTGTACATATGTTCCCTATCTGTAGGGAGCATAGCAGATGGCTGACTCATTCTAAGGACATTCAGCTACTATGTGACATCAGTACTACATGCTTGTGGGAGACATTTGTCTAGCAGACATAAACACACCCTTGGCTATGTGATTGTCATCTTAACACACAGCCTGAGTCCCTCTTGGACTGAAGCAATATGTGCTCATCCTGTATCAAGGGGTATGCAGATGTCTGTGATTGTGAGGACTGTATGGCCATTGTGCTAGTTAAGTTCACATATGCTATGGCCCCATAACATGATGTATACTGCTGTAACAGCCTCACACACAAACATTGCCACATTCAGGCTAGCACCACTTCCACTCACTGCATACTTGACACACCAAGGCACACACATACTGCAAGTTGGCTGTATGTAGATTACAACACTTACCTATGTTCTGATTCACACTGCAGATCACAGTACCCGATGCATGCAGCACAACTCATGTCTGCTAGTACTTTCTATTTAGGACATATAATGCTTGTTGATATAAGAAATCCTTGTTGTGGTCAGTCATTTGGGGGGCCACATCACATGCTACAAATAAAATGATGCAAAACTTTACCTATGTCTACTTTAGATAGGTTACTATACATATGCCATATGGATATACTCATGCACCATGTTGGGCAGGGTGGGATTAGAATCCCTACCTATCTAATATTACACACTACAGATCACAGTATTTATCACACGTGCTGCAGTTTATGTCTTGCTACTACACTGTCAGCTGGTAGTCTTAAGCTGTAGTAGTCAGCAGGCCTTGTAGAATAAGAGCAGTGTGGAAGCTAGCAGCAGGTTATGGGCCCAGAAAGTGCATAATTATTGCAGGTGGATAGCCCATGAGGGCACGTCCGTTCTTTTGCAGGGGTACATACACACACACACACACACACACACACACACACACACACACACACACACACACACGCACACACACACACACACACGCACGCACACACACACACACACACGCACACACATCAAGCAGTAGCCTGGAGTGTGATTAGAACCCTTTTCTATCCAGTATTACACATTATAGATCACAGTATTTAATACACATGGCACAGCTTAAGTCTTGATACTACACTGTCAGCTGGTAGTCTTAAGGTGGTTGACATCAGCAGGCTTTGTAGAATATGGCAGTGTGGAAGCCAGCAGCAAGTTACGGGCCCAAAAAGTGCATAACCTTTGCAAGTGGATAGCCCATGAAGTCATGTCCGCTGTTTTTCAGGGGCATACACACACATACACACACACACACACACACACACACACACACACACACATACACACACACACACACAAAGTGGGCTGTAGTGAGGTTAGAACCTCTACTTATCTAGGATTATACACTATACATCACAGTAATTATTGCACATGCCCCAGGTTAAGTCTGTTGCATATGTCAACGCACAACCGACAACAGAATAAATTCACAAGAGACAAAAATATGTCTCAACTAAGCTTTACAGTACAAGTGAAGCTCGACTCGAACAAGAAAGGAATAAATATTTAATCACACTCTAAGCACATAAAAATGGTCAAGCACTTTCATCTGTATATTACAGACTTCTTCAGAACCATTATACTAACAGTTGATAGCATATTTAAAAACTTTTTGGCGCCATTTTATTCAAGCGCTATACTTCTTAACAAAATTTAAAGTGCTACTACAATATTATAAAAACATTTATCTTTCTAACATTTATTTATATACACCTACTATAAATACTAAAATCAACTTATACTCTCAATGCATATACTATATTAAAATATAAAAATTAAAGCATCAATTTATCTAACAATATTATTACACTACAATAACTGTAAAAAAGGTTTTATGGAAATAAAATCATTTATTACAGGAAATGTTGTTGCATTAGTCAACATTTGCCACTGACTTTCTTTTCTACCTAAGTAGGCTTTATAATTACCACCACACGGTGATATATTTATATAATCAATGATACCAAATATGAAATTATGTGTATCACCTTTCTCCATTATATGTCTGAACAATGCATTTTTGGTATCTTTAACCTTGATCTTATACCTATGTTCATATATGCGTTTTTTAAACTGTCTTTCTGTTTTCCCTATATAGAAAGCAGTACATACTGTACATTTAGTGAGATAAACTATATTCCTACTATTGCAGTTTCCCTTTTTAAACTTTATATAAGTACTGTTAACATCATTTAATCTACATCCAATTGCTTCATTTATTACACAACACTGTTTACAAGTTCCACATTTCTTAGTGTGGGTATTTTTGGACATTTTTTGAGAATTCAATCCATTCAATACATTTTTTATATTTCTGCCCATTTTATATACAATGCAAGGTTTTTCTCCTACTACACCTTTGGCTTCTTCATCTCCTACTAATTTATTCCAATATTTTTCCAAGATTTCTCTGACATAATTAACATAAGGTGTGTAAGTCAATACACATACTCTGTGAAATTCATTATTAACTTTATTCTTCCTAATAATTTTTTCTATACCAATACCTAAAATGGGGGAATATTTATTACCCCATTCAGTGATAATATATGTTGATATATCATCTAATAATGTTAAGGGGTAACCCCTATTAAGAAACATATTTCTTATATTATTAATTTCTCTAACCATAGTGTCATAATCTGACATCATCCTTGCTACCCTTATACATTGTCCCTTAAAAATGTTTCTTAAAATATGCTTAGGATGGTTACTTGTGTAATCTAGATAACCATTAGAGAATGTTTCCTTTCTAAATAATTCAGATTGAAAACCTGTATCAACATGTTTGATGTATGTATCCAGATATGCTATACCTTCTGTATTGACATTATATGTAAATTTCAGGAAAGTACTTGTCGTATTTAGATAATCTACGCACTTATCTATAAGTTCTATGGGACCATCCCACAGCAAAAACATATCATCCAGAAATCTTGTGTAATATACAACATGTTTGTAATACATACTGGTAAAAAGATATTTATTTTCCCATTGAAGCATAACTAAATTGGCGAAAATAGGTGCACAGGAGGCACCCATGGCTACCCCCCGTGTCTGTTTGTAAAACTCGCCTTCAAAATATATATAGTTATGCTCCAGTACTAAACCCATCATATCTGTGATTAGATTAATACGATCCCAACTTAAATTTGAATATCTTCTTAAGCTATCACAAAAATAATCCAATCCTTCTTTTCTAGGTATGGATGAAAAAAGGTCTATAACATCAATGGTTATAAATATCAAACTCCTTTTCCATCTATTAGATGTTAATTGAGATAGAAACATCCAAGAATCTTTCACTAAATGTGACGTATTGTCATATATGTGCTTAACCCACCTATCAATAACTACCCCTATATTAAATGTCTTTGATCTACTCCCTGAAATAATTAGTCTAAATGGGGGATTAACAATATGTTTGTGTATTTTCGGGATGCCAACTATTGTAGCTAATACTGGAAACTCTACCTTAATAAATTTGTGGGTATCCTGAGTAATTCTATTGTCCATTAAATACTCATCCAGAGCTAAATCTATTTTGCGATATCCTATATTAATTTCATTTTGTGATATATCATAATTGCCAGTATCAATTAGTATACTTTGTACTTTATTAATATAATCTATTTTGTTGTATAGAACTATCCCCGCCCCCTTGTCTGGCTTCATAACTCTTATTTCATTGTTATTTATTAATTCAACCAGACATTTCCTTTCATTTGCATTTAAATTATCTATAAATTCATTCTTTTTAATCAATTTATTATATTCATAAATATCTTGACATACACATTCCTCATAATTTGCAACATTCTTATGCGGGGCAGGAATAAAAGTACTTTTCTTCTTTAATTGATTTGGTAACATAATTTTATTTTCTTTCTGAAACATATATGCTAAATTTAATCTACGACAGAATAATTTAATATCTGTTAAAATTAAAAGCCAGAAGATATGAAGCCGAAATGCAAAAACCACCGCCAAATTTAAAAACCTGAAACTCTTTAATGTAAGCGCTTTCGGAAGAAATGGTATTCTTCCTTCTTCAGAGGTCTGAAGAAGGAAGAATACCATTTCTTCCGAAAGCGCTTACATTAAAGAGTTTCGTGTTTTTAAATTTGGCGGTGGTTTTTGCATTTCAGCTTCATATCTTCTGGCTTTTAATTTTAATAGTTTGTCGTGGCTTTTTGGAGTTAATATCTGTTAAAACATCCACTAAATGAAATTTTACTGTAGGTATGTATTTCATACCTTTTTCAAACAGTGAGAAATATTCTTCCTTAACATTCATAGTAGTGTAATTGAATATTATTATATCATTGTGTGCCACTGCTATATGTTCCACATCTCGAGTAAATGACGTATTAATATTCTCATTATGACTGGTAACATCCAAAACTACATCCTTTGAACACACTACATTTTGTACATAAGAATTACTATCTATCTTTTGTTGTCCCTTTGATAGTAATTCACTTTCTTTACTGGTGTGTAATATCGCCCCCCTTGAAAATTCATTCCTATATCCTTATAACCATTCCTATTTGCACTCATATAAGTATGTCCACGTTCCTGCTTCCATATATACACCCTATTATCTTGATATTGTTCCAAATCACGTTGTATTTTCTTTTGTTTTCTCTCAAATATTTTGCTAGCTTTAAAATCTGCTAATTTATACTGTTTTTCATATAATTCTTTCCACTGTGGGAACAGTAGATCTGTCACAATATCATTATTTAATTTATCTATTTCACTAACTATACTACTTAATTTCTCATAATTTTTCCTGACTAATAACTTCATAAAACTCATTCCAAACCCATTGAATAACTCATTAAATTCCATTTTAGTATCATGATTTAAATTCACACCCATTGGCATTTTAAAAAATCTTAGACCCATAGGGACTATACGTAATGCAATACATTTTGTCAAATATGCATTGTCAATCTTATACATTTTACAGTAAATAATAATTTCCCTAAACTATATATCATGTCCTTTAACGTGCTTCCATTATTAATGTTAGATACATTTCTATTAAATTTAACATCATTAAAAAGTCCATTTTCATTTTCATTAAAAACATAGTCATTTGTCAAGAAATTATCTAGTTGGTTCAAAGTACCAGTTTTTTTGCATTGTTGTGAACCAACCAAATTAATGCCTCTAGGGCTTGATGTATTTAATACAGTACCTTTAATGTTATCTGTTTTAGTTTTGGCCGTTGCTGCATACCTTTTTAACTGGTAGCAAATGCTTAGGACGAGCTCCTAAGCGTTCAATATCTTCATTTACTTGGAATAAAGAAAAATCAAAGGTAATATCTGGTTCTGTCGACTGACTAGTATCACGAATGTGATTTGCATCTGATAACACCCCAGTATGCCGCATATCCACAATCGAACCGTTGCGTTCACCCTGTCCGTTAGGTATGTCTACCTGAGTAGACATATTACTGGCTGGTATAGAAATGTTTTTATCAGCTGGTCCTTGTTCTTTTCTCATGCAAATAAGAGATTTCTGCAGTTGACTAACAACATCAGTCAACCGTACAACATTGTCTTTCAACGTAACCATTTCAGATCTAATACGAAGCAGTTCTTCCTTGTCCAATGAAGTCGAGCTTCACTTGTACCGGAAAGCTTAGTTGAGACATATTTTTGTCTCGTGAATTTATTCTGTTGCATATGTGATTGCAGGCACAGTACTTGTGCATTACACAAAGCTGGTTTGTGTTGAACAGCATATGTGGCCTACAGAGTAATATTGGTTCATAGTGTTATCTGCATCTAGTATCCTACCAGTGAGATAACTAATGTTATCCTAGCTATGGGTTTACAGTTACTAGTATGGCCATATGTGGCAGCTTGCAGTTAGCAATGTGTCCTGTCTATACGTGTGTTGACACCATTATACATTACACCACCTGCTCACCTGTGTCTGTCAATGTGGTGGCATCCAGTAGGCATAGGGGTCTGTAGATAAGTGCATTAAGTACTGTTGCACCCTTAGTTTGGATCCTTTGAGCAACATTATGGCTTTGTGATAGTGCAGTTTACTCACCATTATTAGGGTATGTCGGACAATGCAGACATCCACACATATATTTCTGTATATAACAGAGATGTATATATAAATGTAGCTGTGTGTGTGTGTGTGTGTGTGTGTGTGTGTGTGTGTGTGTGTGTGTGTGTGTGTGTGTGTGTGTGTATGACATGTATATGTGTTCTGTACATATATGGGGAGTCTATGTATCATTTTCATATATATAGCTATATACTGTATATCTATTTGACACTACATAGCAATAGATATACTATGCATGTGAAAGAGAGATACTGACAGACGGATATGTATATGCATATGTCAATGAAGGGTCAACAGAATTGTGCTCATTTTTACTGAGTAGACAGACATGCCCAGTGGGACTGTCAGTACTTATAATGTGACTCCATCCAGGCCACACCTGCCTGCTACTACACCTTTGCTTCCAGCAAGGTTTATGTGACCAATATTTAAACTCTATCCCTATGTTTGGGCCTTTGCCCCCCCCCCCCCATCTTTCTGGCTTTGTCCAGATCTCTTGCACTGAGAGGTTGGGAGGTATGACATTCTGTGAAAACACCAACATATGACTACCTCACATGCAAAAGTGAGTAATTCCAGATTAGAATCATCAGTTCCATCACTCATGCTAGCTTCCCTAGTCCACTAAGCCAAACAGTTAGCTAGACAGAGAGGGGTGATCCATCACACAGTCAACAGCATTCATATATATCCTGCATGAAGAAAGACATACAATGTGTGAGTGCTATCTATGTTACAGCCCAGAGATTGCCTAGTCCACTACCTACCATTGCTGATTTTCTGTTAAAGTGGTTATATGGCTACACCGCTGTATTGTGGGTGGGGGAACAACAGCACATGATCACCTTGGGTAGACAGTAGTCCAAATATCATGGGTGCCCACTGCTTAACATCTCCCTTGCCTGATGTCATGAATATTCCAACTGTGAGGCCTAGTGAATATTAAGGAATGCATATTATTGGACTGGGTATCAGTTGTCCCATGTGGATGTCAACTCTGACCAAATAGCCCACTATATTTTCTTGCATAACAGCAGCAGATCCATACATAAAATACCTTATTACAGTGATCCTTACAATTACTGTATAGGTTAGAGACTTACCTTGTGAATGTAGCAGTTGACAGACCTGTAGTTCAGGGTTGACTCTGTGTGATGCAAGCAGTACCCAGCCAATACATGGATAGGTCCAGGTTGTGTATGTTGCCTGGCATCAGCTATTTTATTATATATATGTGAGTGGGAGTAAGGTGTCAGTCCCTGGGGCCCTAGATTGTCAGTGTATGTGCTATGCATTGTCTCTTAGACAATGCCAGGGCATACTGGGCATGCCTACATCTGCCTACAGGGACATCATCAGGGGGCTCCTCCTCTGAGTCCTCCTGGGAGTGTGGTTGTGGTGACCTAGGCAGTGGTGGGGGACTGTGTATCCCTTCCCTATGGTGATTCTGATGCAGCTGCTTCTGCAGGATCATATTGTGTAGCATGGCACATACAGTGAATATATGTGCACGTTGTTGGAGAGTACTGCAGGGGTCCACCAGATATATCGAGGCACCAGAACCATGACTTCACCAACCCAAACACATGCTTTATGATGTTCCAAGTTTGTGCGTGTGCCTTGTTATGGCATTCTTCCCCTGGGTGTGTGAATTTCTGATGGGTGTCATCAGCCACAGTTCCAGTACATAGCCAGCAATCCCCCACTAAATGGCCATGTGGGATGTCCCCCCTAGCAAACATCTGTTACAGCTGTGATGGATGCCAGATATGGGAGTCGTGATAGCTGCCAGCGCTGCCAGTACACACAGTCATGATAATGCCCTGGGCCTTGCACATGACTTGTCAGTTGATGAAGTGGTACCCCTTGCAGTTGATGTAGATTCTACCTTCCTCACCAGTTGGTGCCTTGATGTGTACATGAGTGCAATCTATGGCACCCAGTACTTCAGAGTAGTGTGCTACATGGTAGAAGAGTTGCGTATTGCTGGCCCTTGCCTCAGGGGTGAGGTGAAAATATATCTGCTCAGTGGCATGTGGTAGCATGGCATCCAGGAATTAGTGGAGTACCCTGGATGCTGATGCCTTTGACACCTCCATCATGTCCCCAACTGGTCTTTGGAAGGTATCTGTGGCTGTTATCATAAGGGCTACACATACCTTTGTTTCCACTGGGATAGCTTCCCCTCTGTTAGCTCTTGGCCTAAATTGATGGTGGTAGAGCTCAGTGAGTTCTTGTAGTATGTCCCTGTCTGCCCTGTAGCGCTCTACAATCTCCAGCTCATGTAGCTCCTGGAAGGTTACCCTGGGCCTGAACACTCTCCTCATTCTCTGCCTAGGCCTATTGTCAGCATCAGCAGCAGAAGCATTGACTTCAGCATCTAACTCATACAAATGTAGTAGACCTGCAGTAGCCAATAGCATTCTGCCAGTTAAAATTCCCAAGTCTCTACTCCAATGGTGCAGAATATGGAGGAAAACAATCAGACTGTAGGGTGTATGTATACTTTATAGTGCTCTACTGTAGGTGCTGCCTGGGTGATTGGCTACCTATGATGCAGTGCACCTGCCTAATATATCACTGACATCATTTAATGACTCTAGCTGAAGTTAAGCAAGAATCAACACTAATTAATACATCACTGGCCTTTCAGATACTCTGAGCACTGCAGCACACCATCCAAATGTGCGCCCGGTAGGTAAATATTGCTTAGTAGTCAGTGCACACTCCCCCCACAAACTGCCATGCTCAGCACAGTGGCACACCATGTAAACATGTGGAAACATGTGCCCTGTAAGAAAACAAAGCTTAGAAGACAGTGCACACCCCCCCCCGGCTTACACACTCAGCATGGTGGCATGCCATTCAAACAGGCACAACTAAGCTCCAATCAGTTTAGAGGTTATTGGACACACCCTCCTTTGATGTCAGCTACCTCCTCTGTGGACACCCACATGGTTATCTGCCTACATAGAGGGGATATGCGGACACGGTTACCCCATTATGCTATTCAGTATCTCCACCTCATTTGCCTAGGGATCCATGCTCACAACCTGGATTCTACACACTTCCAAGTCCTTCCACATTAGCAGCAGCACTAGTGTGCCATTGTAGGTATTACACGTAGGGTTCTGTAACACATTGACATCTTTTGTTATTAATATTTAATTTTTCCAGTTTTTTTTTTTTTAATAAGGCACGTTTGCTCACTGCGTCACACCATGCAAACATGCTAAGATTATTAAAGAAATAATGTATTTTAATATATATACTGTAACTTTTGGAACATAAGGGGATAGTTTTACTCATATGTGTGTGTGTGTGTGTGTGTGTGTGTGTGTGTGTGTGTGTGGTAAGCCATTTCTGTATATCTCCCTACATTTTTACAGCCCCTTTTTTCCATGTGGTGCTCTACGGACACTGACATGTGGTCTGCAGAGCTGCCTATCTGCTTTCTGGATTGCTCTACCTGCCTCATTTGCATGAGATTCACTTGCTTATGAGGTGATTTGCATGCCATGGAAGTTTCTCTGTTGTCGTGCCCACTGCTCAGCAGTGCTTAATGAATATAAAATTGTTTGCAGCCATGGTAGCAGTGCGGCATGATGTCTACATGGAAAACATGTGTAGGCTTTATTAAATCCCCCCATAGTCTTTTCCTTCAGTACCGTAATATATTATAATGCATGCAAACTCCAAATTATATTTTTTCTAAATTTCCACAAACAAATTTTCATACACTGAAAACTGTATAACCTAGACATATATTCTGTGAACATTTTTATTAACCAGACATAAGCTTTTACATTAAAACAAGAAATTCCTCAATAAGTAAATATTTATTGAGATATTTACAGAAATATGAAAACGTTTAATTTTATGATCAGCAAATAATGCTGGATAACTTTCATGATATACAACTTACAGTGCAAATATTAAAGGCAGTTTTCTTCAGCAACATCTAAGGTTTCAACTGATGCAATGCAACACTTTGAAAGTTATTTTCTTTCTGAAGTATTAAGTACATATGGAAATATTGCTTATTTTCATAATTGCTAACAAACAACCAGCAATATTTCTAGTATTATGTGATATAAACTAGCATTTTCAGTGAATTTTCCTGTCTCCCACATTGCTGTTTCACATCATACACTTCAATAAAATGTAGGTCTCTCAGGTATGAAAATATGAACATAAATATGAAAATATGAATAAGTGCAAAGATTAATTTCTTCCCTGCAGGACATCCTAGCGTAACAATCTAAGTGTCATTTGTAAATACCTCCCTGCCCTTTCTAATATCATAGGATAATAGAAGATTACTAAGCTAATGGCCCTGGGTCCCTTACAAGCCTAGCCAAGAGTTTATCCCAAAAAAAGGAAATCTCAGTCAGCACCTGTTGCGCCTGACAGTGAGGGACAAAGGTGGAACCCCTGGGAAAAATTTATGGTTTCCCATCCACTCATCAAGGTTGTGTTTGAAGAGGGTCAGTGAGGTACTCTGCTTGACATGTATGGGAAGTCTATTCCAGAGATGGGGTAGCCTCTGGGAGACAAAGCTGTCTCTCCAGCAGGTTTTGCTGATGTCACATATTAGATTTAGGCCTACAGTGCAGGTAATGTGTGAGGAGTTAGACTTATGGATATGGAGCATTTCCAATAGAACAGTGTCTGACACTGCATTGTAGGCGAGGCACAGATCACCTCTGAGCAATCTGTATGATACCGAAAAGAGTGATAGTCATTTAAGCCTGTCTGGATAGGATAGGTGTTAGAGGCCATGGATTCTCTTTGTGAGGTATTTCTGTGGCTTTCCAGTTGATGCAGGTGTTTGCAGAGGTATGTACCAAATGGGGCATTATACTCAAATATAAGTCTAATAAGGGAGGAGTACAAAGAGATAATAACCTCCTTTTTTCCGGATGCAATCCCTTTACTTATGAGATGAACCAAGTAAAAGCCTTTTCTGACCACTGCCACTAAATGATGGTCAAATGTGAGATTGTTGTAAACCTGAGTACTCAGGTCTCTCGCCACAGGTTGTGTGCTTAGGGGGTTGCCACTGATGTGGTAATCAGTGGGGGGGGGGGGTTCTGTCGAATGGTATGATAATACATTTTTTTGCATTTAGCGTAAGGCCATGACTTTGGCACGAGTCATTAAAGCTGTGAGACCTTCTTGCAGTATGTTAACATCCACTGGGGAGTCAATGACAGCACCTAACTTACAGTCATCCACAAACTTGGTCAGCCACAGGCCCTTTGTATTTGCCTTGACCTCTGAGAAGTATATGCCAAACAGTAGGGGACCAGGACAGATCCCTGGTGAACACCAATAGTGACAGGTCTGTTGTCGGAGGTGGCAGTGCATATTTTTACCTTGTGTGTCCTATCTGTGAGACAGTTGGCCACCAATCTGACTAGACAGGGATTACCACCAATTTGTGTTAGCTTTTCGATGATACCTAAGTGGGTGATTGTGTCAAAAATCTTGGCCAGATCAAGGTAAGCTGTATGTACTGACTTTCCCTCATCCAGGGCCTTGGTGTCAATCTCAAAGAAGTGAACTAGGTTCACTAGGCAAGATCTGTCCCTGATAAATCTGAATTGGTTGAGGTCAAGTGCTTGGAAATTGCCTATGTCCTTGTTTATGAGATCCATAATAATACACTCCATGACTTAACAGATCAGACTTTTCAAGCTGATAGGGCGATAGTTTCCTGGGTCAGTAGTGGCTCCATCTTTGTGCAAAGGGATGACAATGGTAGTTCTCCACTCTGCTGGAATGAAGTCTGTAGTTAGGGTGTGGTTGAATAGGGTGCTCAATGGCAAAGCTAGTTCTTGCTGGAGATGGTGCAGAATACAGCCTAGGATACTATCAGATCCCATGGAAGCTGTGTTCTTTGCCTTGGATAGGGCCTTTAACACTTGATCTACAGAGATGCGAGGTGTGGGCCAAGTATCGGGGATGTCAACTGGGCCTTGGGGAGGCAAGAAGGGGTGAAGTTTGTGCTGAAACTATAAGCCAGGAGGTTGGCTAAGTCAGCAAGATCAGTGTAAGTGGGTTCCATTAAGTACTAGTTCAGAACAAACTTGGGCTTTGCCATGGAGGTTTCTAATGTAACTAAAGAAGAACTTGTGGTTTCTCTTTGTTTTGGAGGCTAGTTTCAACTCATATTTGGCTTTGGAGGTTTTCACTAGTGATCTAATTTGCTTGTTGAAGCAGAGGAGGGAGTTTTTCGGATTTGGAATTTGTTCCTTTTTACCCTTGGACAACAGTTTCTTCCTTTTGTTGTAAAGCCTATTGGTAAAGGATGTCCACCAGACAGATTTGTGTTTCCTTGAGGAGCAG